>NC_084626.1:11223379-11523379 GCF_033978795.1 Nerophis ophidion
CACAATTTCCCAACTCATATGGAAACGGGGTTTGTATTCTTATATCCATTTATTTTTGTTCTGTTTTCCTTTAAATTTTCTTGAGTCCATTTCCTCGATTGTCTTAAAAAGAACAATAAAGCAAATGTAAACACAAGATCACATTAGCAGTGATTCAAACACACATAAAAGTTAACCTTTTTCAATTAAATAAAAATTTACGTAGCATCTCGAAACAACTAATATGATTTAAAATGGATAACTAGTTGAAAAACATAAATTATTAGGGTTACTCCAGGTTTTCTCCTACAGATAATCGATCGTGCCGTCACACCTGTAAATATATATATATTTTTCCATTACATATTTTAAAACATGAATACAAGGACTATATTGTATGAATTTATATTCTGTGTATATACTCTATTATCTACATACTACTGGCCATAACATGTTTGAAAAACATTTGAAATACCACAAAAACTCTCCTCTGTGCTTTATTTGTATATAAAAAATAAATTAAAAAAGTTCATCACCCGTTAGGAACGCAACAACCTGTCACTCGGCAAAAGTAAGGATAGAAATTTGAAAGTAAAGGTATTTCAAGGTAATAATGCATTTCTGGTTAAAGCTTGTGTAAACTACACTAAATATTTTGTCAGTAATTACCTACTATAACGTTTGGAGGTCTCTGTGTAGTGAGCATGTTGTCACTGTGCTTGTGGGTTTTCTCTGGGAACTTCAGTTTCCTCCCACATGCCATTAAAATGCACGTTAGGTTAATCGGAAACTGTAAATCAGGCCTATTCAACTGTCGCCCTGCGGGCCATATCCATATATGTTAGTGTATTATGATGGTCATCATCACCCAAATCGGCATTTAAACTGGGGTTGCTCATTAATGCAGTACTTCTGACACCCCACATGGGGGCAACAGCGAGGAATGTGTCGCGATGAAGCATCAGTGGGATGAGTAGAAGAAAACTACTCATTCATCCATCCATCCATTTCCTACCGCTTATTCCCTTTGGAGTCGCTGGTGCCTATCTCAGCTACAATCGGGCGGAAGGCGGGCTACACCCTGGACAAGTCGCCATCTCATCGCAGACTATTTATTCAACCCTGAAAAAAGGGGGTAGCACAATTGAGGAAGGAATGTCATCATGTATTTGATTAGGATACACCAGACTAATAAGACATTGCACCTCTTAAGTAAACACCCAGCAGGATTATGCGACAGCTGCAATGAGGTAGACTCAGTGAACCATGCAGTCATTCATTGAGGGAAACACAGTAGAGAAAGGAGAAAACTAAAAGAGGAAGTTAGAAGACATGGACAAAGGTAGGTTACTCTAAAAGGGCTACTAAGCAGCAACCAGAACATTTTAGTGAAGTTTCTTGAAGAGACATGTTAATGGAATATAATTTTGTATAGGAAGGTATATATGTATGTACTTACGTGAGGGAGAGCAAACAGAGGTTCACACTCCAATCCAGCAGATGGCGGAATTGCACCTTTAACGTTGAGTGGGCCGCCATAAAACAAGAACCCTGCACATGTTAATAAGACATATAATATCACTTAGAGGAGCTGTTTGCAACATTTACGCAGGTGCCTGGAGGGAGCCAACTTTACAATGTATTTATATCGCGCCCTCTTACGGCTTTTCATACGTAATGACTTAATTATGTGCGTACGTAAAACATGCATGCGCATTAGATTTAGGTGTTGTTTGCTAACAATTGCAGTTTGGATAGCTAGCATTAGCTGGCATTGAATGTATATTCTGTCATAACAAATAACTGTAAATTACAGTCATGGCCAAAAATATTGGCACCCCTGCTTTTCTGTCAGATAACACACCACTTCTCCCAGAAAATTGTTGAAATTACAAATGCTTTGGTATTAAAAATGTTTATTTTGTTTGCATTGGAACAACACAACAACCCCCAAAACCCACCCACCCCCTGAAAAAAAAAAGCCAAATCTGATATTACTTCACACAGACTGGAAAAAATTATAGCCACCCTCAACTTGATATTTGGTAGCACACCCTATGGAAAAAATAACTGAAATTAATGGCTTCCTGTAACCATCAATGAGTTTCTTACACCTTGCGACTAGAATTTTGGACCACTCTTGTTTTGCAAACTGCTTCAGGTCTCTCAGATTTCAAGGGTGCCATCTCTCCACAGATGTTCTAAAGGATTTATATCTGGACTCATTCATTGCCGCTTCAGAACTCTCCAGCGCTTTGTCTTAAGCCTTTTTTGTGTGCTTTTTGAAGTATGCTTTGGGTTGTTGTCCTGCTGGAAGACCCATGACCTCTGATGGAGACCCAGCTTTCTGACACTGGGCCCTACATTATGACCCAAAATTAGTTAGTAGTCCTCAGATTTCATGATGCCTTGCACACATTCAAGGCATCCTGTACCAGAAACAGCAAAGCAACCACAAAACATCAGTGAACCTCCACCATGTTTGACTGTAGGAGTGGTGTTCTTTTCTTTGAAGGCCTCATTTTGTTTTCTGTAAACAGTGTGATCATGTGCTTTACCAAAAAAGCTCCACTTTAGTGTCATCTGTCCTTAGGATGTTCTCCCAGAAGGATTTTGGCTTCCTCAGGTAAGCTTTTAGCAAATTCCAGTCTCGCTTTTTTATGTCTCTGTCAGCAGCGGGGTCCTACTCAGTCTCCTACCGTAGTGTCCCTTTTCATTGAGATGGCGACGGATAGTGTGAGCTGACACTGTTGTACCCTGTGTCACCCTGTGTCTGCAGGTCAGCATTAATTTGTTTGGATTTGGATACATTTTTCAATTTCGTCCACATCCAGGGAGTTTAGCTACAGTGCTATCTATGGGCTTTAAATTTATTGATGACATTGCACACAGTAGGCACAGGAACATGTAGATCTCTGGAGATGGACTTGTACAAACTCTGTTTCCATTTGAGTTGGGAAATTGTGTTAGATGTAAATATACACAGAATACAATGATTTTCAAATTCTTTTCAACCCATCTTCAGTTGAATCTACTACAAAGACAACATAGTTGATGTTCAATCTCATAAACTTTTATTTTTTTTTTGCAAATAATAATTAGGATTTCATGGCTGCAACACGTGCCAAAGTAGTTGGGAAAGGGCATGTTTACCACTGTGTTTCATCACATTTTCTTTTAACAACACTATAAACCTTTGGAAACTAAGGAGACACATTTTTGAAGCTTTTCAGGTGGAATTCTTTCCCATTCTTGTTTTATGTAGAGCTTCAGTTGTTCAACAGTCCGGGGTCTCCGTTTTGGTATTTTAGGCTTCATAATGTGCCTCACATTTTCAATGGGAGACAGGTCTGGACTACAGCCAAGCCAGTCTAGTACCCGCACTCTTCTACTATGAAGCCACGCTGTTGTAACAAGTGACTTGGCATTGTCTTGCTGAAATAAGCAAGGGCGTCCATGATAACGTTGCTTGGATGGAAACATATGTAGCTCCAAAACCTGTATGGACCATTCAGCATTAATGGTGCCTTCACAGATGTGTAAGTTACCCATGCCTTTGGAACTAATACACCCCCATACGATCACATATGCTGGCTTTTCAACTTTGCACCCAGAACAGTCCTGATGGTTCTTTTCCTCTTTGGTCCGGAGAACACGACGTTCACCGTTTCCCCCAAAAAAATTGAAATGTGGACTTGTCAGACCACAGAACACTTTTCCACTTTGCATCAGTCCATCTTAGCTTAGCTCGGGCCCAGTGAATGAATGGCTTTGGCTTTGCATAGTAGTTTTAACTTGCACTTACAGATGTAGCGACCAACTGTAGTTACTGACAGTGGTTTTATGAAGTGTTCCTGAGCCCATGTGGTGATATCCTTTACACACAGATGTCGCTTTTTGACGCAGTACCGTTATATCATCGCTTATGGGCAGTGATTTCTCCAGATTCTCTGAAATTTTTGATGGTATTACGGACTGTACATGGTGAAATTCCTTAATTTCTTGCAATAGCCCGTTGAGAAATGTTGTTCTTAAACTGTTTGACAATTTGCTCATGCATATGTTCACAAAGTGATGACCGTTTCCCAATCTTTGTTTGTAAATGACTGAGCATTTCACGGAAGCTGCTTTTACACCCAATCATGGCACCCACCGCTTCCCAATTAGCCTGCACTCCTGTGGGATGTTCCAAATAAGTGTTTGATGAGAATTCCTCAACTTTATCAGTATTTATTGCCACTTTTCCCAACTTCTTTGTCACGTGTTACTGGCATCAAATTCTAAAGTTAATGATTATTTGCCCCAAAAAAGTGTTTATCAGTTTCAACATCAAATATGTTGTCTTTGTATCATATTCAACTGAATATGGGTTGAAAATGATTTGCAAATCATTGTATTCCGTTTATATTTACATCTAATACAATTTCTTAACTCATATGGAAACGGGGTTTGTAGTCTTGAGATAGTCCATGCTTTTCTACAATCTTGGTTCTCAAATCTTCTGAGTTCCTTGCTCTTTTTTCTTTTCTCCATGCTCAGTGTGGTACACACAACACAAAGGTTGAGTCAACTTTTCTCCATTTTAAATGACTGCACGTGCGATTTCTATATTGCCAGCACCTGTTACTTACTACAGGTGACTTTAATTACAAATTAAAGGAGCATCACAACTATTTCTTACAATTTTGAAAAAGTGGCAATAATTTTGTCCAGTCTTTTTTTGGAGTTCTGTATAAAATAATATCAGATTTGGCTTTTTTGGGGTATGTTTGTGTTGTTCAATGCAAACAAAATAAATATACTTGTAGATACCAAAGCATTAGTAATTTCAACAATTTTCTGGGAGAAGTGGTGCATTATCTGACAGAAATGCTGGGGTGCCAATATTTTTGGCCTTGACTATGTGTGCACGCACTCCCTGCGCGTACGTGTTGTCAAGACCGTGTGAGTGACTGCTGCAAACACCAATTGTTTTATTTGGGACAGTAAAACTTGTTAAATAATCTTTGTAATTGTGAAAAATATGAACAGTTGTCAAACAAATGTGTTCTGTTAAACCTCTAATTGTAACAAAAGCTTGCCTGTGGTGTTTTTGTTATATTATTTGCTTTGAAAAATGTAACTGAGGAAGTTGAAAACATCACCTTTAATTCAACCTATTTACATATAAAATTATGAAGAAAATACGTAAGGTTTTAATTCCAAACATTGGAAAAAAACTCCAGGCACGAAGCCATCTGCAATGGTTGAATATGAGGGTCTTTTTCAGGGTAAAGAAAGGAGTGACGAGCACAGAGGTCGCTAAACATTACGTGAGTCGAGGTGTCATATTTTAACACAAGTTTATATAACTAATGTCACCTCGGCTTTACATGTCTGGTTTTAGATGTTTAAATGAAAAAATACAGCTATATTTACATTTTACATTCCTATTTTAACGCGGGAATGTTCAATTGGCAGAACATTAAAAAAGAAGACGAGAAACAGTATTTGTGTCAAGAAACAACTAATAGCCAAGTAAAAAGGTGGCAGCTCATTGTTAACAAGAGTCTTTAGTAAGGGTAAATGTGTTAATTTATACATTGAATGTGTCATTTGTGTTTTCGGCATCTAAAGTGTAGTTATTCTTGATAAATGTGTATTGAAATTATTTGTTTAAAACAGATTTATTTCTGTCTTTATTTCTTATGAGAAACAAAAGTTTGAAGACCATTAGCAAATCTTGCAAGACAAGAAATAATACCGATCCCCAAGTTGTCCAGCTTGCATGTACAGTGGGGCAAAAAAGTATTTAGTCAGCCACCGATTGTGCAAGTTCTCCCACTTAAAATGATGACAGAGGTCTGTAATTTTCATCATAGGTACGCTTCAACTGTGAGAGACAGAATGTGGAAAAAAAAAAATCCAGGAATTCACATTGTAGGAATTTTAAAGAATTGATTTGTAAATTATGGTGGAAAATAAGTATTTGGTCAACCATTCAAAGCTCTCACTGATGGAAGGAGATTTTGGCTCAAAATCTCACGATACATGGCCACATTCATTCTTTCCTTAACACGGATCAATCGTCCTGTCCCCTTAGCAGAAAAACAGCCCGAAGCATGTTTCCACCCCCATGCTTCACAGTAGGTTTGGTGTTCTTGGGATGTAACTCACTACTCTTCTTCATCCAAACACGAGTTGACTTTATACCAAAAAGTTCTATTTTGGATTCATCTGACCACATGACATTCTCCCAATTCTCTACTGTATCATCCATGTATCCATTGTGGTATAAACTCAACTCGTCGTGTTTGGAGGAAGAAGAATACTGAGTTGCATCCCAAGAACACCATACCTACTGTGAAGCATGGGGGTGGAAACATCATGCTTTGGGGCTTTTTTTCTGCTAAGGGGACAGGACGATAGATCCGTGTTAAGGAAAGAATGAATGGGGCCATGTATCGTGAGATTTTGAGCCAAAACCTCCTTCCATCAGTGAGAGCTTTGAATGGTTGACCAAATACTTATTTTCCACCATAATCTACAAATAAATTCTTTAAAATTCCTACAATGTGAATTCCTGAATTTTTTTTCACATTCTGTCTCTCACAGTTGAAGTGTACCTATGATGAAAATTACAGACCTCTGTCATCATTTTAAGTGGGAGAACTTGCAAAATCGGTGGCTGACTAAATACTTTTTTGCCCCACTGTAATTCAGAAGAAAAAAAAAAGTCTGAATGGCCAAGACTGTAATTGCCTCCCGGAAAGACAAACCAACTCATATGTTATTATTATACTGATTTTAACTTATTTTTAATCTTACTGTATAACAATAACAAAGTAATTTTGATGGTGCTAGTTCTCAACAAACATGAGTTTAACCCACATTGTTTGATCTAAAAAGTTCCACTATTTAATTTCATATGCAGTACTTTGGAATTTGACCACATGTGACTCTGACATAAATATAACAATGAATCATCCATTCTTCCTGAAAGAGAAGTGCTTTAATAAACTCTTGGCCTATGAAATGTCTAGCGGTCATATCTCCTCGACGTCCTGTTGTTTAACAGTTTTCTTGTAAAGGACGCCAAACTAGTTTCACTTAGCGCCAGGCAAGGACCAGCTACATAAAGAGGCTAGCAAGGAAGATGTGGAAGGAGAACAAAAAGTCAAAGCGTGATCCAAGCTGAGACTAATGGAAAATGGCAAAATACTTAGATTGGCAAACAATCCACTTGACTCTGCGTGACGCCACCGTCGGCACAATAAAATGTGCTTCTTGCCGGGAGGAAAACATCTGCATTCTTTGAGCTCAGTCTAGCAAACTGCCAGCTGTGCAAAAGTGCCTCTCGTGGCCGCCGCAGCTCTGCAGCATATGTTCTGCTAAAGGCAATTGTTAAAGCTTGTTTATGGTGAATCTAATGTCATTTGCCAAGCTGATTAACAGTGTTTGAGACCACACCACCCATCCACCATTTATGTGAGAATGATAATCTTATTGTGGTGTTGCTAATATTTAGTTTGGTTACTTGCAACATAGTGTTCTGTAACCACTGGTAAACATTTTTTGTATGTGTCAACAATCCATGTGACTAAAAAGGTAGTGGGTGGAATTTTGTCAAACAAACAATTATCCCAAAAAGGGACACTGAGCCTGGTGAGGATTTCAGCCTTGCTGCTTGTAGTTGTTCTACTGCCATACAAATCTTTTCATTATACCCACTGGAGGACAAGCTGATTCCAAAGGACATGCAGTGTTCCCTCAAAAAAAGAGCGAAAGAAACATTGGGTCTGAAGTTGAACAAAATAATTGTATTAAAGTAAATGCATATGGTATAGTGCTGATCTGGACTGATAAATTGAAGATGAGCTTGTCATATTTGACGTTTCTAAAGCTGTGTAATCGAAAACAGTCCGAGGGTTCTGGTTGAAGTGCATTGGTCATGCTGCATAGCTCTCTGAATCCAATTAAGAGTCAAGAGGGGCCCAAATCGCTGGTTTTATGTTTTCTGTGCTTGCTGTTCTGCCATTGGGTGTGGTGTGGCCTGCAGCAAGGTGTAGCTCTGCACACAAACACATACTTCCTAAAGTATCTCTCCAAATGGAGACAAAACAAGCTTTGGCGATTTGTGTGCCACTGGCCAACTGTATGTCACATGGCATTGACCCCACCGGAGCATAATTCTGAGCTACGCATAGCACCGTTTAACATCCACTCCGCCCTCTTGACCCTTTTCCCACCGAGCACCGCATACAGAAAAATAGAAAGATTTTATACATTTTGTGCATTAAAGATGCTAAAATCAATCCAAGTTAGGACAATATATGCAAAGATATCTGAGTAAAATACCCACATCCTAGCTTTGGGTATAAAATTTGGCAAAGCAAATTAGAATGCTGTAATTGCTCCGATGGTAGGGCGGTTGTCCAGAAACATGAAGGTTCCTGGTACTAAACCAACTCCTGCCATCTTAGACACTTCACCAACCTTGCTCCCAGTTGCACCCACACTGGTGTGGGGAACTGCAGCTGTAAATGCACAACTATGCTACAATCTGCTTCTTTTACAGTATGTACATCATAATGTTCATTAATGTGCAATGTCCTAAATCAATCTAACAGGTTTAAAACCAAAGTATTTTTTCTCATGAGAAATAACGCAAAGCCAGTTAATCAGTCCCAGACACCCAAAAATATGAAACAAAATACATTTTAGAAAAACAACTCTGAGAGAGAGCAAAGCCACGAAATCTGTAAAAAATGTCCTGACTTCAGACAGAGAAACGGGTCTCCCCTATAATCTGATCATAAACGCTTAGCAATGGTAATAACTGCAGTTGTACATGCATTAAACATGAAATAGGCAATACATATCAAATATAACAGAAATGTACAAATGAGCATTTAATATCAATTTTACCTTTCTATTGGCGTGGCACGGTTGGTAGAGTGGCCCTGCCAGCTAGTTGAGGGTTCCAGGTTTGAGTCCCACTCCTGTTATCCTAGTCACTGCCGTTGTGTCTTGGGGCAAGACACTACCCACCTGTAACCAGTACCAGCCACACTGGTTTAAATGTAGCTTAATTTTAAGTTTCCTGAGGGAACTCTCCTGAAGGAATCAATAAAGTACTATGTATCTAAAGATGTAGACCACGGGTTTCAGTGTGTAAAACACTAGAAAAAAGAGCTATATAAATATAATTTGCTTCACTGTTGGAAAGGAAAGAGCAATCACTTTGCTACGATTTATTTTTTTAATATAATGTTTTTCACCTCTATAAAAGTGCTGGCATTCTCTGTCACAACTTTGTTTGGCCCCGTGGTGGATTATTTTGCAGAGAACACTGGGGTGTCTGAGAACCAAGGTGAAACTTGGGATACACTTAGAGTAGTCAATGTACAGTTTGTATAGATACACTGTCCACTAGAAATACCCCTACTTCATTTTTGTTTTACCAACTTTCACTTTTTGGAATTGTGTCTAAAGCTTTCATTGACTGTAAGAGATGTCCTTAAATGGTTTTGTGTGTTCTAATTTGAACATGTATGCAAGCTTGGCCATTATTTCTCCCTGCAACAGAAGCTTATTATTTATCATTCCTTTATTCAGGTAATAGTTCATTTAAAAAAAAAAAAATTAAGGTTTTGTCGAAAACCTCTTTACAGTATTCATTTTAGATATCTGTATATGCAAGCCACTTTTAACTTGGAAGTGCTGTTAATGCTGTTTGTCTTCTCCTTTGCAGCAACAGGCCTCGGTGTGGGCATCGTCTTCTCTCTCATTTTCTTTAAACGTAAGTCGTGGCAGTAAAGAGAAGCAGGCTCTCCTCGTCTGCTTAATGAATGAGCGTTTTGTCCGGCCCGCAGGACGCACATGGCCCGTCTCGTTTGGCTCCGGTTTGGGTCTTGGCATGGGCTACGCCAACTGCCAGAACGACTTCAAGTCGCCGTATTTGACTCACGGCCACCTGGTGAAGGTGAGCGTGACTTGGCGTGCAAGAAGCGCTCTTGCTGTCTAGCCTTCTGTCGCACATGCACACCTCAGGCTACTTGTTTTCTGTTTCCTCTCAGGACCAGCAGTGAAGGATTAACAGGGATGCGGATTCACTACACAGGCATCTGTTTTCTGTTGCCCTGTCGCTTTAAGTCCAGCTCAGGGCAGTTGGTGTATATTTAATAAAGTAACAAAGGAGAACTCTCTGTCTCTCTGAGAGCAATGCAATGCGAATAGGGTGTGGGAGGTAATATTGTGTGTTAATGAGTTCAGAGACTTGAACTCCTGCTGCTTTGGAATGAAGGCCAGGTTCAACATCTGCAGCCATGCTGTAGAGTGGGAGAAGAAAGACTGTAGGACAGGGGTGTCCAAAGTGCGACCCGGGGGGCATTTGCGGCCCGCAGCTAATCATTTACCGGCCCGCCACACATTCTGCAAAAATTGCAAAATTGATAGTATTGCAAAAATGTAAAAAAAGCATTTTAAAAAAGTGGAATGAGGTGAAATCTACTGAGAAAAAGTGGCAATGTTGACACAACGCTGCCATGCAGGCAGTTTTTTTTTGTTCCTTTTGTCTTAATTTTCTGTTTTTTCTATTGCTCAAAAGAAAGGACAAAAAAAAAATCAATGTTATAATGAATTATTACTTGAAAATTATCACTTTAAAATGTTTTATGTGGAAAAAATATTGCATATATTGTGTGGTTGCCATATTAAAACATAAAAGTTTTGACAAAAGAGCATAAAACAAACATAATAGTTCAAACTCAAAATTGGCAGATATATCGGAAGTTGATCTTGAAATTTAAGTGTTAAAAGTAAAAAAAACAAACTAATAAAAATGTATCACTTTAAGAGTGGGGAACCTTTTGGATCTCAAATATATTTAGTTGGATTTTATTTAACTTTTCACTGTTATTACTCAAAAATATTAAATAATTAAAATCAATGGTGTCCTGCATTATTGATCTTTGAGGGCTTTAATTGCTAAATAAAGGAACTCTCCTGAAGGAATCAATAAAGTACTATCCATCTAAATACTGCATATTTCAGTTTTACTATAAGAAACAAAATTGGCTTTGACAGAAAAGGCGTAAAACCTTATTTGTTTTACTTTATATTAACCTCAAGTTGATATATAGATTTACTGTAAGCATTAAATAAAAATAAAAAAAACTAATAATTTGACTTATTTTTAACATTTTAGTGACTGACACCCTCTATGCTCCCCAGGAACCCTAAGGATTAAAAAAATAAATAAAATCATTTTGTTATGATTTGAAAATTAAAATGATCCAAATGGCCCCCGCATGCTTACATTTTTCCGTGTGCTGCCCTCTGTGGAAAATGTTTGGACACCCCTGCTGTGGGAGAAATATGTTAAAAATAATGGGAAAGAAAGACACTTGCTTAAAAAAGTTCATCTAAAATGAATTGTGGAAACTGACTTATCTAGTTGATTATAATGCTTTTCATAAGTTATGATCCTTTAGAATGTTGCAAAAATTTGCATTCCCCAAAACGGTCTATTTCTATATTATATAGAAAAGAGTGAACAGTATTGGCCTGAACTGTGGATAAAGTATCGCACAAAAGTCACATTTAAGCTACCTTTTTATTACAGTATATCTTGTCAAGGGACAATAGTGAGTTTAATATAATTTAGAGCAGGGCTGGGTATTGGCAATGCCTTCATGACACAATCTTAACAAGTTTACACTATTGTGATGTTTTTACATGTTCACAGCTCAATTTAAAATGCATCCTAAAATCCAAGTTTTATATTATACACTAGATGACAGTAATAATTCAATAGACAAACTTAGTGTACAGATTGTACAGAAAGTCAAGTTTCTTGCCACTTAATGTAAAAAGCGCTCTACTTACCACCAATAACCCCACGCAAGGAGGTAGCAGTGCAACGACACTTTGCAAAGTGGAGGTGCAAAAGTCGTTCTCAAAAAAATACATTGTTAGAAGAAGTATCCATATATTTCCCCATTACTAATTTAAAAATACCTGTAGTTCAAAATTATTCATAGTCATTCTCCAAAACAATTATATCCAATGGCCTGCATTTTGTATTGATTATAATACTCTACATTCATTATCACAATAATTTAAAATGGCGCTTAAGATTGCATTTCTGGTAAAATATGAAAATGAATATTTTCACAACATAAAGCATGAAAATGTCATGATTCGTATGGTTTTAAATCGGTTAATCACTATTTGATTCGATTCGATCCACACTTAAATGTTGAAAATGTCTCATCTGTTCCAAAATACAAATACACTTAGATTTTTTATGCATCATAAAAAATGTTTGGACATCTTAAACCTCAAGTGTCAAAAGTGCAATTTTGAAATAAGAAAGGAATTGTCTCAGTGCAAAATAACAGTAAATAAGAAATTGTATTTTGTTAGCGCAGTCACACCGGATGTAAAGCACAGCAATTTTATTGACAAGACCAGAAGTCTCTACTCCCTGTGGAAATATGTGAACAAAAGTGATCACCGTCTTTTCTTCAAGTGGTGATCTGAAGGCTTTGAGTTACATTTACAGTATAATCAGTAATGATAACCGTTTCAGTCCGATGTTTACGTTGCATGATCATGACACAGTATCGGTATCGTATCTGAAGGGACACCCCTAAAAAAGATCTGCAAATATTTGCAGAAAACTTAGATATAATTTAATCTGTGTACAGCTTGTGTAGCAATACACATTCACTGCTATACATTTTCTATTCTATTATATTACAATCCCCACTGCCATTATTGTCTAACAACTGGCAACATAAATGAGTACCAGGACAGTCAAAATATGGTGGCGGTAGTGTCATAGTGTGTGGCTGCATGAGCGTTGCCGGTACTCAAGAACTGCGGTTCATTGAGGGAAATATGAATTCTACCATGTCCTGAAGGTGGTAGATTGTCAAAGTGTGTATCCTCCACACATTTGAGCACCTCTGAAATTGTAACCAGAAGGACTTAAAGTGGCAGAGTGTAAGGTGTGTAACATTTACCAACTGCAGCAGTGATGTCATCATGAAGAACGAGAAGAGGATTCTAGTAAGAAACAACTTGTGGGTCTCTGTAAATAAAGTTGATTCTTACAGTTTCTACTTTTCTGGGCTTCTTACAATATTTTATTACTTAAAATGCCATTTGTCTCCGTTTGTGAGGTCACCTGAGAGAAGTCGTTATTGTTCAAGTTTGCATTCTTCCCCACTGGAGTCTTCCAAGCCTGCTTTTATAGATCTTGCTTTGTCTGCTGGAACAGAAAATAGGTTCCCCTAAAGTTTGGAAGTATCGGATTGTCCTGGGCCAGTAAATCCATTAATAAAGATGTATTTTTATATAGCCCTTAATCACAAATGTCTCAAAGGGCTTCACAAGCTCACAACGACATCCCCTGATCTCAACCCACATCCGGGCAAGGAAAAACTCAAAAGACCCCTGCTGGGGGAAAATACAAGACCTTGAAAAGGGACCGCAGATGTACGGACCCCCAAGTAAGTATCATTATGGAACTGTTTAATAATTTCGCATTTCCCTCGACATTATGACCCATTGATCGCGGGGCTTCTTACAAATTCCAAGTTTCTTTACTGATTTAAACATTTCAATGTCACAGCATTGTTTATTTAAAACATGAGGCTGTATGTAATACCTGGAATTTCACATTTTACAGCCCGGAAATTCTAAACATTTTCACATCTCCAAAATGCCCACGTTTCATCAATTTACCTTTTCTATCACACTAATTCCCTTTTGATTGTGAGCGTTTTTTCAAACCACTCAAACATCAAAACATTTAGGCTCACAATTTATAAAACTCCTTGAAAATAAAAATAATATTTCTGAAATCCTACATTTTAGCAAATTACCTGTATCTTTTGATCTTCAGAATTGTTACAACTTTCACATTTTTCATTCAATTCAATCCAGCTTCAAAATATTCGGGTTAACTTTCAGCATTCTAGAAATCCAGTTTTCTTAGAATTCTGCTTTTTCTGGTACAGAAGAATCCCCATTACAGTGGATGGCCTTTGTCCACGTGAAATCCCACAATTTCCATGACGCAAATGATCTTCAATCTTCAGAACTGTTACCACCTCTAAATTTCTCAACTGATTTAAAACATGTGCCTCATTCAAAACAATCAGGTCATTTGTTTTTGACATTTCACAAATACAGTTTTCCAGAGATTCTGCATTATCTGGTGAAAAAAAATCCCCGTAAAAACGCGTGGCCTTGGCCCACATTTGTCAACCGATTTAAAACAACGCCAACATAACGGGCTCAGTTGGTAGAGTGGCCGTGCCAGCAACTTGAGGGTCCTAGGTTCGATCCCTGCTTCCACCATCCTAGTCACTGCCGTTGTGTCCTTGGGCAAGACACTTTACCCACCTGCTCCGAGTGCCACCCACACTGGTTTAAATGTAACTTAGATATTGGGTTTCACTATGTAAAGCACTTTGAGTCACTCGAGAAAAAGCGCTGTATAAATATAATTCACTTCATGTAACAAATTCAGATGAACAATTTTCAAACTGCTGAAAATTCACAAATTTTATTTTGTTCTCCACAATTCTTACTCCTACCACATGTTCTCAACAGATTCAAAACACGTGAGCATCAAAACATTCAAGTTAGCATATTTTCCGGACTGTGGATGAATGGTCTATTTTTTAAATCTTATTTCATATATTAAAGTTAAGATAAAGTACCAATGGCCCTGCGATGAGGTGGCGACTCGTCCAGGGTGTACCCCGCCTTCCGCCCGATTGTAGCTGAGATAGGCGCCAGCGCCCTCCGCGACCCCGAAAGGGAATAAGCGGTAGAAAATGGATGGATGGATGGATAAAGTACCAATGATTGTCACACACACACACTAGGTGTGGTGAAATTTGTCCTCTGCATTTGACCCATCCCCTTGTTCACCCACTGGGAGGTGAGGGGAGTATTGAGCAACAGCGGTGGACGCCCCCGGGAATCATTTTTGGTGATTTAACCCCCATTTCCAACCCTTGATGCTGACTGCCAAGCAGGGAGGTAATGGGTCCCATTTTTATAGTCCTTGGCATGACTCGGCCGGGGTTTGAACTTCCAACCTACCGATATCAGAGCGGACACTCCAACCCAGGGGTGTCAAACTCAAATACTGAGTGGGCCAAAATTTAAAACTGAACAAAGCCGCGGGCCAAGGTTGAACAAATTAACCTTTTAATAGGGACCCAAACAAGTTTTGCAATGAATATTGAACATGCAAGGCTTAAATAGGACAGCATGGTGGGACAGGTGTTAGTGCATCTGCCTCACAATACGAAGGTCCTAAGTAATCCTGGGTTCAATCCCGGGCTCGAGATCTTTCTGTGTGGAGTTTGCATGTTCTCCCCGTGACTGTGTGGGTTCCCTTCGGGTACTCAGGCTTCCTCCCATGCAACAGGCAGAGCTTATATAACGTAATAGTGCAAAATCAACTTTCAAAAACAAACAAAAAAACATCAGTGGTATATTAAATACAATTTAATTAAAAAAAATATTGCCTCTTTTCTATTTGCAGCTTTCTGAGGTAAAATCAACATGAACTTTTTTCACAGGCTAATAAATTCGAAAATAAAATAAAAATGAGGTGGGCGGGGTTTGGTGGTAGCGGGGGGGGGGGGGGGGTGTATATTGTAGCGTTCCGGTAGAGTTAGTGCTGCAAGGGGTTCTGGGTATTTGTTCTGTTGTGTTGATGTCGTGTTACGGTGCGGGTGATCTCCCAAAATGTGTTTTGTCATTCTTGTTTGGTGTGGGTTCACAGTGTGGCGCATATTTGTAACAATGTTAAATTTGTTTATACGGCCACCCTCAGTGTGACCTGTATGGCTGTTGACCAAGTATGTGTGTGTGAAAGCCGCATATATTATGTGACTTGGCCAGCACGCTGTTTATATGGAGGAAAAGAGGATGCTAAAGGCAGTGCCTTTAAGGCATGCTCCCAATATTGTTGTCCAGGTTGAAATCGGGAGAATGGTTGCCCAGGGAGATTTTCGGGAAGGGCACTAAACTTTAAGAGTCTCCCGGGAAAATCGGGAGGGTTGGCAAGTATGAGTATTAGCGGTGAATGTGGTGTTACCGGCGGGCCAGCTCTAATGTTAATTTGATATTGCCTCAAGGGCCAAATGAAATTAAACGGCGGGCCAAATTTGGTCCGCGGGCCAGAGTTTGACACCCATGCTCTAACCACTAGGCCACTGAGTAGGTCAATATTAGGCGCACCGGATTATAGAGCGCATTAAAGGAGTCATATTATTATTATTATTTTCTAAATTGAAAATACTTCCTTGTGGTCTACATAACATGTAATGGGGGTTTTTTGGTCAAAATGTTGCATAGATTATGTTTTACGGATCATCTTCAAGCTGCTTTTTGACAGTCGCTTCAGGATATACCGTTTTGTGGGCGGTCTTTTTACGTGGCACACCTTCGACAGAGTCTTCTCCCCGTCATCTTTGTTGTAGCGGTGTAGCGTGCAAGGACGGAAGTGGAAGAAGTGTCAAAAGATGGCGCTAACTGTTTTAATGACATTCAGACTTTACGTAAATCAATAACCGAGCAGCATCTCCTTATCCGTGAACGACAACACCGGAAATGTGTCTCGTGAAAAACCGTCCGACCGGAACTCTATTATTATTAAAGTTCCGTAGGTGCATAATTTAAACTCACTATACCGGTATTTTTTAGTGCTTTCATGGCGAGTTTACTGACGGATATAAGTAAGAACTTTACCCTACTTTATATTAGAAATGGCAACAGCAGAGGATGAATGTCCCATAACAAGAAGGTAGAGAAAAAGAAGAAACTTATCGACTACGGAGTCGGCACCGATTACAAAGGCGGACTCACGCAATTTTTCAGGATTTATACAGATCCCAAATACAGATCAGAAGGTAAGACAAGTTGGTTTCGCATAATATTGCGAAACAAAATGGCAGATAATGTCTTACCTTATGCACACACCTTAATAATACTCGTATGTTTAATGCGCTGACAACCCATCTAGTGGTGCGGCCTCATAGCTTACCAAAGTCGTACTAAAACATTTTGATAGATTTTTGAGCGCCGTGTGTAAAGTTCTATATTTTCAATGGAAGATTTAAAATGTTGGTGTTGTTTACTAGAGACATACTGCCATCATAGTGGCAATATACACTTATTTCTTATGTTTGACTGCCATCTACTGCTCACACCTATCATTACACAATGTACCGGCGTGTAATGATACACGCTAGTACATTGGGGACGGTGTGGCGCAGTGGAAAAGTGGCAGTGCGCAACCCGAGGGTCCCAGGTTCAATCCCTACCTAGTACCAACCTCTTCACGTCCGTTGTGTCCTTGAGCAAGACACTTCACCCTTGCTCCTGATGGGTGCTAGTTAGCGCCTTGCATGGCAGCTCCCTCCATCAGTGTGTGAATGTGTGTGTGAATGGGTAAATGTGGAAGTAGTGTCAAAGCGCTTTGAGTACCTTGAAGGTAGAAAAGTGCTTTACAAGTACAACCCATTTATCATTTATTTATTTACCAAATAAATTCGCTCTGAGGTGGGTATGTTCAACCAAACGTATTGCTTACATTAGGTGCACCGGGTTATAAGACGCACTGTCGAGTTTTGAGGGGAAAAAAAGGATTTTATGTGCGCCCTATGATCCGGAAAATGTTGTTTTTCTGGGATTCCACATTTTTCGGTGAAAAAAATCTCTATTAAAATTGATGCCGTTTGTTCACATTTCTCAAAATTTTCAAGCCATTCCAACACAGTTAAAAAAAATTAGGATTACAATAATCAAAAACCCAAAAATTCCAACTTTTCCTGCTATTCTGCATTTTCCATAATGCAAATTCTCTTTTATCTCCAGATTTCTTACTACTTCCACATTTCTCAACTGATTCCAACCATGCCAGCGTCACGACATCCAGGCTTTCTGTCTGGTTTCGCCATTCTAGAAATACACAGATTTCCACATTTTCTGGTGGCCTTAACCGATTCAAACCATACAAAAAAAAAAAAAAAAAATCAAGTGAATAATTGACCTATTCATATATGTTCCCACATGTCAATACAATCGTACATTTTGCATAAAGCTACATTTTCGTTTCTTGAGCATTCTCAAGTTATTGTCTTTCCTCGTACGTTTTAGGTTTCCTTGCTGCATGTGTGCCTTTGCAGAGCATGATGAGGACGACCCGCTTGTGTAATCACTGGCAGCCTCATCAAGATTGAGTACATGTGCTCGGACCACTCCTGTGCACGGATTGAAGAGAAGCGCTGGTTAGCGTGGACATTCGTAGATGTTTAGCCCCCTGGTGAAGCAGAATCCCGGGAATGCAGACAAGGGCCGTTTCTGGACTGTAACTTGGGTCTTATAGCTAACAGGTGAGTACAGGACTTTTGCATGTCTGAGCACACTTTGTCGTGTAAGACAACATGGAGGACATGTTTTCAGTAGGTCCTCGCGCAACACATTCCAGCTCACAAAAGAACAGAGGGTTTAAAGGTCTTTTACTGCCAGAAAGTGAGCCTGTCGCTCATCCCCTGTTCATAGAAAGATGTGTTTGCTGGTGAAACAGATAAGGGCGCCGGTGGACGGCCGCCAGGCTCGACACCTGTGCAGTAGGGACTTGGTGACAGGTAAGGTGAACGCATAAAGCCAGGGTTGTTTTTTATTTGCAGTGCGTAAGGCATCACCTTCCTGTCTTTGCCAGTCATTGCATGCCCGCCTGCGCACGTCTCGGCTCACGTTTTGCACTGAAGCTCATCAGCACATCTAAGGAGCTTGATGTACAGCTTAAGTTGTTCAACAGTCCGGGGTCTCCGTTGTGGTATTTTAGACTTCACAATGCGCCACACATTTTCAATGGGAGACAGGTCTGGACTACAGGCAGGCCAGTCTAGTACCCACACTCTTTTACCATGAAGCTAATCTGTTGTAACATGTGACTTAGCATTATCTTGCTGAAAAAAGCAGGGGCGTTCATGATAATATTGCTTGGATGGCAACATATGTTGCTCCAAAACCTGTATGTACCTTTCAGGATTAATAGTGCCTTGACAGATGTGTAAGTTACCCATGCTTTGGGCACTAATATACCCCCATACCATCACAGATGCTGACTTTTGAACTTCGCACGTAGAAAAATCCGGATGATTCTATTCCTCTTTGTTCCGGAGGACACAACGTCCACAGTTTCCCAAAAACAATTTGAAATGTGGACTTGTCAGCCCACAGAACACTTTTCCACTTTGCATCAGTCTATCTTAGATGAGTTCGGGCCCGTTTCTGGGTGTTGTTGATAAATGGCTTACACTTTGCACAGTAGCGTTTTAAGTTGCATTTACAGATGTAGCGCTCAACTGTAGTTACCAACAGTGGTTTTCTGAAGTGTCCCTGAGCCCATGTGGTGATATCCTTTACACACCGGTGGCGCTTTTTGATGCAGTACCACCTGAGGGATCAAAGGTCCGTAATACAATTGCTTACGTGCAGTGATTTCTCCAGATTCTCTGAACCTTTTGATGATTTTACGGACCGTTGATGGTGAAATCCCTAAACTCCTCCCAATAGCTGGTTAAGAAATGTTGTTCTTGCATTTGCTCAGGCATTTGTTCACAAAGTGGTGACCCTCGCCCCATCCTTTTTTGTGAAGCTGCTTTTATACCCAATCATGGCACCCACCTGTTCACCTGTGGGATGTTCCAAAAAAGTGTTTGATGAGCATTCCTCAATTTTCTCAATCTTTTTTGTCAATTGTGCCAGCTTCTTTGAAACATGTTGCAGGCATCAAATTCCAAATGAGCTAATATTTGCAAAAAATACCTACGTTTTCCAGTTTGATTGTTAAGTATCTTGTCTTTGCAGTCTATTCAATTGAATATAGGTTAAAAAGGATTTGCAAATCATTGTATTCTGTTTTTATTTACCATTCACACAATGTGCCGATTGGTTTTGGGGATTGCACAATAGTGTTCCTTATATAAAACAGTACACAAATTGAATATATTAAAATGTGTTGTGTTTAATTTTTATCAACAATATGCACAATCATGCTTCACTCAAATTTTTAGGTATTTGGTACTGGTAGGTATTGGCTTGATTAATCATTGCCCAAGCATAAATATTGCTAAATGAACTAAAGCATTCACTATTACAGTATTAATGGCCACCAAATGAAAACAAACTACAGCAATCCGAGTGCACTTTTCAGTATCTTGGCCACTGACTGGCTCAGCCTCAGGCTGCACTCGTTGGAATAAAAGAGTTAGAAGTGGCTTTGCTTGTGTTATTTAATGTCGAGAGGGCCCTCATAATATTAGACACCACATTTAAGATTAAAAATAATTATTATGCTCTTGCTGTGAAAATATTTGATACATAATTAATTATTCAAACTTTACAGAAATTCTTTCTGGCGAGGCGTGTTCCGTTGTAATTCTGCACCTCTGCATCTGCAAATGTTTTTCTTTGTTATTTAATGCACATGTTTCACATAACCTAATAAATCCTTACAGTTGTTTATTTTTTTTTGCCGGGTAACTGAAAGCGGCACCATCATGCCTTGCTACACTTGGTGCTTAATATATCATACACTAGATTAATAGTTTGTAGTGTAAAACATACATATTAAATAACAACATACACAAATATAGAGTTATTTGGTAGAACAATTGTATTTGCCCGATTGCAGCTGAGATAGGCTCCAGCGCTCCCCGCGACCCCAAAAGAGAATAAGAGGTAGCAATGGATGGATGGAATTGTATTCAGTGAAAGATTGCTTCAATGCGCAATTACATTTTAGCATTTGTTGGAGTCATACTTATGTGCGGATGCAAGTAGTGCATGATCCAATTAAAAACAAGAGAGGTTAACGTAGTTTGTTTTTTTTTACCCTCCAGCTTTGTTCAATTTTACTATCATTTAGCGAGTTTATGGCTAAATTGCAACTAACTATCTGTACTTAAAATATATACATATCTGTACTTACACACACATATATGTATGTATATATATATATATATATATACACACACACGTATACATATATATGTATATATATAAATACATACATATATATACGTATACATATATATGTGTATATATGCATATATATACCTATATATATATATATCCATATATATGTATATACTGTATATGCATATACATATATATGTATATGTACATTTATATGTATATATATATATATATATATATATATGTGTGTGTATTATATATATATATAACCAAACATATATATATATTCGCACATATGTATTTATGTGTATGTATATATATATATGAATATGTACATTTATATGTATATATATATATATATCTATATATATGTGTGTATTATATATATAAACAAACATATATATATATATATATACGTATACTGTTTATATATACATATATATTCGCACATATGTATTTATGTGTATGTATATATATATATATGTATATGTATGTGTATAGATATATACATATATATATACACACACATATATGTATATATTTATATATATATATATATATATATATATGCACATATATGTATATATGCACATATATATTTATATGTGTGTGTATATATACATATATACACACACACACACACACACACATGTAAATATACAGTATATAGGGATGGGCGTTTATAAGATTTTTCCAATTCTGATTCCCCTTTCGATTCTGCTTAACGATTCAGTTCCTTAACAGCTCTCTGATCGATTATTATTTGGGAAAATAAAAGAGAAACAAAGGTTGTTTAGTTTAGAGCAGGGGTGTCAAACGTATGACGAGATGAATTCGCACACCAACCCTACCGTCAAGCATGGTGGTGGTCGTATTATGCTCTGGGCCTCTTTTGCTGCCAATGAAACTGGTGCTTTACAGAGAGTAAATGGGACAAGGAAAAAGTGGGATTACCTCCAAATTCTTCAGGACAACCTAAAATCATTAGCCCGGACGTAGGGTCTTGGGCGCAGTTGGGTGTTCCAACAGGACAATGACCCCAAACACACGTCAAAAAAGTGAAAAAGGAAAGGCTAAATCAGGCAAGAATTAAGGTTTTGGAATTGCCTTACACAATGCTGAAGAAACAAGTCCATGTCAGAAAACCAACAAATTTAGCGAAACTGCACCATTTTGTCAAGAGTGTTCAAAAGTTCAACCAGAAGCTTGTGGATGGCTACCAAAAGTAGATCGATAATAAATTTGTAAAAGAACCAAACTTCATGAATGTTTTTTGTGACCAACAAGTATGTGCTCCAATCACTCTATCACAAAAAAATAAAATAAGAGTTGTAGAAATTATTGGAAACTCAAGACAACCATGTTCTTTACAAGTGTATGTCAACTATATATATATATATATATATATATATATATATATATATATATATATATATATATATCATTCAATCTATGTTCATTTATATAGCCCTAAATCACTAGTGTCTCAAAGGGCTGCATAAACCACAACACAAACCACTACGACATCCTCGGTAGGCCCACATAAGGGCAAGGAAAACTCACACCCAGTGGTACGTCGGTGACAATGCTGACTATGAGAACCTTGGAGAGGACCACATATGTGGGCAACCCACCCCCTCTAGGGGACCGAAAGCAATGGATGTCGAGCGTGTCTAACATGATGCTGTGAAAAGTTCAGTCCATAGTGGATCCAACACAGCCGCGAGAGTCCAGTCCGAAGCGGAGCCAGCAGGAAACCATCCCAAGCGAATGCGGATCAGCATGTGTGTATATACATATATATATATATATATATACATACACACACACACACATATACATATGTGTGTGTATATATTAGAGGTGTAACGTTACGTTTATTTGTATTGAACCGCTTCGGTACGGGGTTCCGGTTCGGTGCAGAGGAGTACCGAATGAGTTCCACACGGACATATGAAGTAGCCGCCTATGCTAAAGTCTTAACAAGCTGCTCCGCTTCGTTCTGCCTCTGTCTCCTGCACAGCACCCTGCATTGTCACTCCAACACAACCATCTAATTGGTTACAACCATAGCAATAACAAGCCAATCAGCAGTGCGTATTCGGAGCGCATTTAGTCAGCGCTTCAGCGTCGAACAGATAGGCGTTTAGCAGGGGAGCAACGGACTTTCCCCAAGTTATACTAAACACTTCCAAGTCAAATACTACTAACATCACTATGAGCCCGTTGACCTTCTCGAAACAAACTGCAGCTCAGCTCACTCGCAGTCCTGGCTTAAGGTGAAGGTTATTTAGCTTTTAGCGTAACGTTAGCTCATTTTACGGTGTGTGTGTGTGTGTGTGTGTGTGTGTGTGTGTGTGTGTGTGCGTGCGTGCGTGCGTGTGTGTGTGTGTGAGTTACGGACAGTGTTGATTGAGGTGTGTTGCGGCAGCAAAAAAGGACATTATGTTAAATGAAGGGTGTCTGTCTCTGATAGTGTATATAATAACGTAAGTGCATCATAAAGCCTACATGAACGCCATGGTGTTCAGGGATGAATAGTCTTTCCTATTGCTATTGTACTATTTTTCAGCTATAGTTACATGAATCATTAGTAATGTAGCAGCATAGTTTTGAATGGCAGGGTCCCTGCTATCACATCTTGATACAATTATAACATTTACATAATAAATTGGCTTCCCCAATGCTGTAATAAATTAAGCATAATGAGTTGACTTGAAACTGTTTAATGTTGCACTTTTTATATGTAGAGTAGAAGAAAAGTTGTGTCATTTTATTTAATCCAAGCAACAACTTGATGCCGTTTAATGTGGATTAACGTGGGCAGAATTATTATAGTGTTCCCAATGTTAAAAGGATCAAGCCATTGTTTACAAATTTGGTAAATAAATAACCCAAAAAATTATATTTTGTTGTTTTCTTACTGTACCGAAAATGAACCGAACCGTGACTTCTAAACCGAGGTATGTACCGAACCGAAATGTTTATGTACCGTTACACCCCTATTATATATATAATAGGGGTGTAACAACTTATTATAAATACACATTATAAACAACATTATAAACAATATGAACATCGTTCAATTTTATACACAGTACAGACATGTGAAATATCCCTGTGTACACATTAAACCTTTGCACTAATTATATATACAATATATACAAACAATTGTACTTCCATCATTATTTATATCTCATGGTTAGTTTTTAAGTAACATCAATCATAGTATTAACTACAATGTTGATTCAAGAGTGATATATTTTTTGAAGACATTGGTCTTAAAGTGTTTTTTAAATGTGTGAATGGAACTAGAACATTTTAAGGAATCATCCAAGCTGTTCCACGGTTGAACTCTTCTAACAGAAACACATCTACTTTTTAAGCTTGTTCTTATTTTTGCTTTCTGAAAGAAAGCTGAACCTCTGAGGTCATAGGGATTCTCTCTGGGTTTAAATCTCACTTGTAAACACCCATGCAGCATGTGGTTATGAGTTTTGTAAGCCACAATATTAGTGTTGAGGTCAACAAGATCGTGCAGTTTTAATGTTTTTAATTTAATGAACAGAGCATTGGCATGGTCATGATAAGTCGCATAATTTACAATTCTAATCGCTTTCTTTTGAAGTAAGAATATAGAGTTGATGTTTGATTTGTAATTGTTTCCCCAGATTTTAACGCAATAATCAAGATATGGGAGTATGAAAGAATTATATAACATGATAAGAGCCTTTTGATTTACAGAGTTTTTAATTTTATGTAACATAGCAATATTTTTTGCAATCTTTGTCTTAAAGGGGAACATTATCACAATTTCAAAAGGGTTAAAAACAATAAAAATCAGTTCCCAGTGGCTTGTTGTATTTTTTGAAGTTTTTTTCAAAATTTTACCGGTCCCGGAATATCCCTAAAAAAAGCTTTAAAGTGCTTGATTGTCACTATTTGCGATGCGACTATCCATTTCTCTGTGATGTCATACAGTGCTGCCAATGTAAACAAACAATGGCGAATAGCACAGCAAGATATAGCGACATTAGCTCGGATTCAGTTTCGGATTTCAGCGGCTTAAGCGATTCAACAGATTACGCATGTATTGAAACAGATGGTTGGAGTATGAAAGTATTGAAGAAGAAACTGAAGCTATTGAGCGAATAGCTATTGACGCTATTCATAGCCATAGCATGGCCGAATAGCTGCGTTAGCATCGCCGGTAAAATGTGATGACCAAACAATTAGGACTTTCGCATCTCGTGACTCTGGAGCAACATAAATCCTTCGATTGGTAAGTGTTTTTTTCGCATTAAATGTGGGTGGAAGGAAACTTGATATAGTTGCAAATGCATCTGCAGGTTATCCATACATCTCTATGCCAATGCTTGCTTTAGCACCAACGGTAAATAGCATGTTAGCATCGATTAGCGTAGCATGTTAGCATCGATTAGCTGGCAGTCACACCGCAACCAAATATGTATGATTAGCACATAAGTCAACATCAACAAAACTCACCTTTGTGATTTCGTTGACTTTATCGTTGCAAATGCATCTGCAGGTTATCCATACATCTCTGTGCCATGTCTGTCATCGCTGGTAAAATGTGGAGACACTCCCGCACATTCAATGGGGATCTGGCAGCAGACTCTTTCGCATCTTCGGTGTCTCCAAAGTTCCAAAAAATAGTCGAAAAAACGGAAAATAACAGAGCTGAGACTCAATGTTTGCAATGTGTTGAACATGAAAATGGCGGCTGTATTACCTCGGAGACGTCACGTTCTGACGTCATCGCAAAAAGAGCGATAAACAGAAAGGCGTTTAATTCGCCAAAATTCACCCATTTAGAGTCCGGAATGTTACGAAATAGGAGAGTGGATCCCAAGGATGCAGAGACGTATTTTGGTATAGTAAAGTTCTTCCTTTATTTTGGTGGAGGTGGGACGTAGCCAAAACAAAAGGCGATGGTGGAAATACAAAAACACACCATTAAGAACAACTATATCAAAAAAACAAAAAATAAAACAAAGCGCTAGACAAAGCTAGGAACAATACATCCATCCATCCATTTTCTACCGCTTATTCCCTTTTGGGGTCGCGGGGGGCGCTGGCGCCTATCTCAGCTACAATCGGGCAGAAGGCGGGGTTCACCCTGGACAAGTCGCCACCTCATCGCAGGGCCAACACAGATAGACAGACAACATTCACACTCACATTCACACACTAGGGCCCATTTAGTGTTGCCAATCAACCTGTCCCCAGGTGCATACAGGCTGGGAAAAATACCAAACCGGTTTACAAAGTACAAAAATAAGGACGCTAGACGTAGCTAGGATAATTTACTTCAAAAACGAAGTAAAACAAAGAAACAAAATGCTAACTAAAGGTGCTAGACAAGGCTAGGATATAAATAGGCAAACCTGAGAGGCGCACAAGACGGACTAGAAAGACTGCAAGTGTGAAGGAGGCCAAGACACATGCGAGTGAAACTTGCAGTGGACACAAAGTTCCGGCACTGAGAGGCCGTCAGCACCCAGACTAAATAGGCCACCTTAATCAACTTCAGGTGTGCAAGATTGCCCAGCGTCAGATGCACTCCAGACTGTGGGCGAGAGCGAGAGTCAACATGACGTGCAAACCAACACAGAAAAACAAGGAAAATTCAGTTCACCACACGGAAATCGGCTAAAAAAATATATGGTCTTTTTTCTGCACCATCAAGGTATATATTGACGCTTACATAGGTCTGGTGATAATCTTCCCCTTTAAGTATATTTATGTACAGTTTCCAATTTAATTCATCATCTATATAGATTCTCAAAAATTTTATTGAATACACCCTTTCTATCTCCATATCATCAATTCTTATATGACGCTGTATGTTATTTTTCCTATTTCCCGAAATTATATATTTTGTTTTATTTGGGTTGATTGATAGTTTATTGACATCAAACCATTGCTTTAGTATGTGGAGTTCGATCTCTACAGTCTCTAGGAGTTGGTCAAGGTCTTGCCCAGAACAGTAAAGACTTGTATCATCAGAAAAAAGAATACAGTTGAGTTTTTCAAGGATTTTAGAAATATCATTAATATACAGTAAAAACAATTTTGGGCCCTGTACAGAACCTTGGGCTACTCCATGCGTTATGATCTTTTTGTCTGAATCTACATTGTTCATATGCACATACTGCTCTCTGCCACCAAGATAACTTTTCAACCAATCATGAGCAAGACCTCTGACACCATACCTCTGCATTTTGTTTAAAAGTAATGTGTGATCGATGGTGTCAAAGGCCTTGCTCAGGTCAATAAAAACACCAACAGCAAAGTCCCTCCTATCAATTGCAGTGGTTACCTCCTCAACTAGTTCCATCACTGCCATGGAAGTGGACCTATTAGATCGAAAACCGTATTGATGTTCATTTAGCAAGTGATGCTTATCAATAAAACTGTCAAGTCTTGACACAAATATTTTTTCAAGGACTTCTGAAAATTGTGAGAGTAAAGAAATAGGCCTATAGTTCAAGAACTGATGCTTATCTCCACTTTTGAAGATGGGAATGACTTTTGCCGTTTTCATTTTCTTTGGGAAGACACCTTTTATAAAAGAATTATTGCAAATATAAGTAAAGGGAACAGCTATAAAATCAACAATTTCCTTGATCAGAGAAAAGTCCAAGTCACAGCAGTCTGTTGACTTCTTGTTTTTCTGAGAATTTACAATTGTTTTGATTTCACTTTCATTAACGGGGCATCTAAATTGTTTTAAATGGTTTGTTCATTACCTTTTGCATTGTTTTCAGGTTGTACAATTTCATTTGCTGGATTAGGTCCAACATTTACAAAAAAGTTGTTAAAAGCATCAGTTATCCCTTTAGGGTCATTTGTAGTTAGATTTTTGACTGAGAGAGCCATACAAGCCAAATATTTAAAAAAGTATTTCCATGGGAGCCATATAATATTTTTTTAAGACTGAATACAACTAAATGCATGCATTTTTAAGTAAGACCAACATTTATAATAAGTCTCTTATTCATTTTAATAACAAGGTTATTCTGAAGCTAACCAACAAAAAATAAAATACTTCTTACCATTAATGCGACTTCTTGAACAGGTGCGGTAGAAACCGGATGGATGGATTAAAATGCATGACAATGTTTTATATTTTGAACGTTATTTTTGACACTGTGATTGCCAGCGGAATTATTCATTATTTACTGTTATTTATTTATTATTTATTGTTAAGCAATATCAGCTATGATTTATCTGAGAGCCAGATGTTGTCATCAAAAGAGCCACATCTGGCTCTAGAGCCATAGGTTCCCTACCCCTGATTTAAAACTTTCCATGTACCCTGGATGCTATTTTTATGTTGTTCTAATAGGTTACAGTAATATGTTCGCTTGCAGTGCTTTATTATTTGTGTTAACTTATTTTTGTACGTTTTATATTTGTGTTCAGTTTCTTTGGTTCTGTACTTTAAATGTCTTCTGTAAAGATAATTTTTCTTTTTGCAAGACTTCACTATTCCTCTTGTGATCCACGGTTTGTCTTTAACGGTGCTGTCTTCAATGACAAGTTTTTTAAAATGTCTAATGATAAAGTCAATGAGGGATTTTTAATCACTGCTATGCTGAAATTATAACTAATATTGATACTATTGTTGATAATATTCATTTTTGTTTCACTACTTTTGGTTTGTTCTGTGTCGTGTTTGTGTCTTCTTTCAATTGCTCTGTTTATTGCAGTTCTCAGTGTTGCTGGGTCAGGTTTGGTTTTGGAATTGGATTGCATTGTTATGGTAATGCTGTGTATTGTTTTGTTGGATTGATAAAAAAAAAAAAGATAAAAAAATAAAAAAATACATTTTTGAAAAATGAGAATCAATTCTGAATCGCACAACGTGCAAATCGCGATTTAAATTTGAATCGATTTTTTCACACAACTCTAATCTATCCTATCTATCTATCTATCTATCTATCTATCTATCTATCTATCTATCTATCTATCTATCTATCTATCTGTCTATCTGTCTATCTGTCTATCTGTCTATCTGTCTATCTATCTGTCTATCTGTCTGTCTATCTGTCTGTCTACCTGTGTATCTTAAATTGATCCCCAGCACTTCCTCCAAGCATCAAGCAGCTTTCTATGTGGTTAGAGTGTGTATATATTTTCTCATTCTGTTTTGCCCACTCTTGGAGTCAACATGTGCTTTGTCATGTACATATATGTATATAGCGCCCCCAATGGTTTGTATATATTGTTTTTAAAATCACCTGACATGAATTCTGTGTATACATACATAATTTATCCATTTTTTTATGTGATTTTTTGTATGCATGTTACAGGTTATATATATTTTGTTTTTGAATGTATCAAATGTTATGAATATCTAATAGACCACAATGGCAACAAGCCTTTAGGCTTTTAAGTTAAGTTAAAGCACCAATGATTGTCACACACTAGGTGTGCCGAAATTATTCTCTGCATCACCCTTGATCACCCCCTGGGAGGTGAGGGGAGCAGTGAGCAGTAGCGGTGGCCGCGCCTGGGAATAATTTTTATGTGATTTAACCCCCAATTCCAACCCTTGATGCTGAGTGCCAAGCTGGGAGGTAATGGGCCCCATTTTTATAGTCTTTGGTATGACTCGGCCGGGGTTTGGACTCACGACCTACCGATCTCAGAGCGGAAACTCTAACCACTCTGTGCAATCTGTTTGCCTTTTTAAAAGCATTACATGGATTCAATTCTTTAAGATGTCAATACACTTCTCAATCAATCAATCAAAACTCCACATAGCAATGTTATTTTGGCGAGGACAAATATTTTTCTTCCTTATTTGACATTTTTACCAGGACGAGATAACATATTGTAATCGAAGTCATCAGAGAAACTCAGTACATAAAATAATGAGGTGCCTGTTTAGTTGTATTGTTCAGGTGTCCTTAATGAAGTGTCCCTGCATGCTTCATTTATGCTCATTTCAATGGTGTGTGTGTGTGTGTGTGTTTGCGTGTTTGTGTAAACGTGTTTGTGTGTCTGTGTGTGCGTGTGCGTTTGCGCATGTGTGCCCGTGTAACTGTGTGTGCGTATGAGTGGCCGTGTACGTGTACGTGTGCGTGTGTGTGTGTGCATGTTTGTGTGTGTGCACGTGCGCGTGTTTGTGGGAGTGTCTGCGTGTGCCCGTGTCCTTGTGTGTGTATGCGTAAAAGAGTGTTTGTGTGCACCTGTGTGTGCGCGCGTGCGTGTGGTGGCGTGTGTGCGCGCGCTTGTGCGTGTGCTTGTGTGTGTGCGTGTGTGCATAAAAGAGTGTGTGCGTGTACGTGCGTGCGTTTGTGTGCGTGCGTCTGCATTCGTGTGTTTGTGTTTGTGCGCTTGTGTGAGTGTTTGTATGTGAGTGTGCACGTGTTCGTTTGTGTGCATGCGCGCGCGTGCATGTGTTGGCACGTGTGCGTGCGGGTCCGTGTGTTTGTGTGTCTGTGTGTGCGTGTGCCTGTGTGCGTTTGTGTGCGTGCGTCCGTGTGCATGTACGTGTGTGCGTGCGTAAAAGCGTGTGATTGTGCGTTTGTGTGAGTGTTTGAATGTGAGTGTGCGCGTGTTTGTGTGCGGGCGTGAGTATGTACGTGCATGTGTTGTGCGTGTGTTTGTGTGTGTGCGTAAAAGTGTGTGTGCGTGTGCGTGAGTGTGTGTGCGTGCACGTGTTTGTGTGCGTGTGTACGTGTGCAAGTTTGTTTGTAAGTGTTTCGTGTGCGTGCATAAAAGAGTGTGCATTTGTGTGAGTGTTTCTACAAACCCTGTTTCCATATGAGTTGGGAAATTGTGTTAGATGTAAATATAAACGGAATACAATGATTTGCAAATCATTGTCAACCCATATTCAGTTGAATATGCTACAAAGACAACATATTTGATGTTCAAACTGATAAACCTTTTTTTTTTTTGCAAATAATCATTAACTTTAGAATTTGATGCCAGCAACACGTGACAAAGAAGTTGGGAAAGGTGGCAATAAATACTGATAAAGTTGAGGAATGCCCATCAAACACTTATATGGAACATCCCAGAGGTGTGCAGGCTAATTGGGAACAGTTGGGTGGCAAAATTGGGTATAAAATCAGCTTTCATGAAATGCTAAGTAATTCACAAACAAGGATGGGGCGAGGTTCACCACTTTGTAAGCGAATTGTCGAACAGTTTAAGAACAACATTTGTCAACTAGCTATTGCAAGAAATTTAGGGATTTTACCATCCACGGTCCGTAAAATCGTCAAAAGGTTCAGAGAATCTGGAGAAATCACTGCACGTAAGCGATGATATTACAGACTTTTGATCCCTCAGAGGGTACTGCATCAAAAACCGACATCAGTGTGTAAAGGATATCCCCACATGGCCTCAGGAACTCTTCATAAAACCACTGTCAGTAACTACAGTTGGTCGCTACATCTGTAAGTGCAAGTTAAAACTCTGCTATACAAAGCCAGACCCATTTATCAACAATATCCTGATATGCTGCCGGCTTGGCCGGGCCCGAGCTCACCGAAGATGGACTGATGCAAAGTGTAAAGGTGTTCTGTGGTCTGATGAGTCCACATTTCAAATTATATTTGGAAACAGAGGACGTGGTGTCCTCCAGAACAAAGAGGAAAATAACCATTGGGATTATTATAGGCACAAAGTTCAAAAGCCCGCATCTGTGATGGTATGGGGGTGTATTAGTGCCCAAGGCATGGGTAATTTACACATCTGTGAAGGTACCATTAATGCTGAATGGTACATACAGGTTTAGGAACAACATATGTTGTCATCCAAGCAATGTTATCTTGGACGCCCCTGCTTATTTCAGCAAGACAAGTGTTACAACAGCCTGGCTTCGTAAAAAAATGAGTGCGGTTACTTTCCTGGCCCGCCTGCAGTCCAGACCTGTCTCCCATCGAAAATGTGTGGTGCATTATGAAGCGTAAAATACGACAGCGGAGACTCCAGACTGTTGAACAACTGAAGCTCTACATAAAACAAGAATGAGAAAAAATTCCACTTTCAAAGCTTAATTAGTTTCCTCAGTTCCCAAACGTTTATTGAGTGTTGTTAAAAGAAAAGGTGATGTAACACTGTGGTGAACATGCCCTTTCTCAACTACTTTGGCACGTGTTGCAGCCATGAAATTCTAAATTATTTGCAAAAAAATTAGAAATAAAGTTAATGAGTTTGAACATCAAATATCTTGTATTTGTAGTGCATTCAACTGAATATGGGTTGAAAAGAATTTGCAAATCATTGTATTCCGTTTATATTTACATCTAACACAATTTCCCAATTTATATGGAAACGGAGTTTGTGTGTGAGTGTGCGTGTGTTTGTGTGTGAGTGTGCGTGTGTTTGTGTGTGAGCGTGCGTGTGTGCGTGTTTAAAAAAGTGTGAGTAATCCGTGTTATCATCACCTGATCTGTCTCGCCTCGCCCCATTTTTTCCCCCCTCGGACCTTCCAGCCAGCTGCTGGTGCGCAGCAGGATCTCCTTTTGGATGTGAAACTTGTAAAAAGCTCAGGTTCGGAAAGTGCCTGCAGAAAGCGAAGAAGGGGAGGGTCGCTGCGTGGATTTGTCCTGATGGAAGCTGCTGTGAAGATTTCCTCCTCATCCTCCTTAATCTCGCTTGGCCTGCGTGGATGATGACACGCGCACGGAGCACCATGGATTAGACACCGCTCCTTCATTCCCGTGTAAACACGCATTTTTGTCAATCGAATTCGGAATACAGAGTGTTCAAATTTGGAGGCGCGGCGACGGTAAGATCTGCACGGACTTATACTTTTTATTTTTTTTTAGTGGTTGCGTCATCGCCTTTATTTAGTTTGTTTAAGTTATTTGGCTGCGCAGATAAGGAGACATTATCATTTTTAATTTTCTCTTTTTCATGTGGCTCTACTCCATTATGTTGCGCAAGCAACATTCTAAACTCGGAGTTGGAACAGTCCTGCACATAAAAGGAGAGTTCAAAAGCTCCTGGGGCCATTTGTCCCCCAACATACACAGAAAACCCGAATGCTCAAAATAATTAATTAGAGCAAGTAGTGTAAACTTAAAAAAATGTTAAAAGTTGTACTTTCTTAAAAATGTTGTGTGAGTAATATTTTCCCTGTTTTTAAGTTGTTTAAACTTCATATTTTTAGTTAATATTAACTTGTTTGCAGATTATGTAACTGCTATTTAAAATAATTAACTCACGGTTATTAAAAATAGTGGATTAAACATTATTTTGTCTTATTTTAAAAGAACGCCTCATTAAATCGAATCAAGAATGAATAAAAAATGAATCAATCGCATCATAGATTTGTATTGTTATTATATTCCGTGTGTGTAGTGATAAATTATTACATGAGCGCGCGCACACACACACGGAGGAAGTGCTTTTATTTTGTAGCATTTGCGTGCACTTCCTTTTCCGGCAGCCAACACGAGGAGGAACATTTTAGAGTTGGCTTAATTGGTAAGTATAATTCAATTATAATTTAATATAAACTCCAAATATTTATATTCAGAAATACTCAAATATTGGAGTTTATGAACTCCCAAAAAATTTTATATCACTTTTCTTGTGTTTAGCTTACTTATTCGGGTTCACAGTGTATAAAACATTCATAAAACAAACAACGGAAATAGCCTATTGCAGTGACATTTCATTGTTTTATTATATTATTTACCTAAGTGGTTTTAGTGGCTTACAGTATGTTGAAAACACTTTATAGTTGTTTTTTTTTAAGTGAGCTTCTCCTTCATTGAATTTAACAGTGTCAAACTAATTTCAGGATGTGCCGCATGATATTAATACATTATATTAATATTGTATGCCAACAAACTGATGGAAAAAAAATGACTTTGCAATCAGAAGGAAAGGTGACAAGCGGAAAAAAGTCTTGAAATAGCTTTTTGCGGTAAAAATACTGAGTCAAGTTTTTTTTACACGTTTGACACAAATGAGGACATAAGTTATTGAGACATTTCCGGCGTTTTTTTTATGGGCCGTTTAAGATGAAGTGGCGTTCCAAATGTGGCCCTCAGGCCTTGCGTTTGTCACCTGGGGTTAACTTATTATAGTTTTAGCCTCGACTATCACAAAATACTTTTTCTTTAGCAAATTAGTGACATTTTCTGCATCAAACTGAAAAAAAAAATCGGTTTATTCTGACTTTTAACATACAATATAGTTCGGGGGTCCCCAAACTACAGTCCCAAGTTTAAAAAAATTTAAAATAACATTTTTGTAAATGTGTGTTTTTTTTTTAATCAGTCCTTCCTAATCCATTTTTTACCGCTTCTTACTCTGTGTCTCCTAGCCGCTCAGGCAAATCATTTTGTCTAAAGATGTATTTTACCATCGATAACGTGACGTCGCTCTTGGCTTATTTCTTTACTTTTGTGTCTCTGAAAATCCATTTGTGCGTGTCCTAGTGTGTCTCTCCAAATAAGTCATGCCGCAGTAAAACGTATTGGTGAGGAGATATTTCTAATGTGTTTTCCATTTACTACACGCAGAAAAACTACACAGCATTATCTCCAGCTTTAAGGAGTTGATATTATTGCAGAAAAAATGAAAGTATGAACAAACAATTAGAATTGTGTTTTCTTTCTCTGACTTAAATGTACTAAATATGTAATAGCTTTGTCTCCAATGGAATACTTCCATTATACACGTCAATACTATGTACACTGCATACAGAAGTACCTCAATGTTTGCAGGCAATATGTTCCAAAAGTAGACAGAATCTTATGTAGTGTACTATACTGTAATGAAGTAGTGTGAATCCCATTATAATGTGAACACAAAACACATTTATAGAGAATAACTGTGGTTTTACATGCATAAAATAAAGTGAAAATACATACAAATGAGAGCTAGAATGAACTTTTAATATTACTTTTATCTAGTGGTATGCCACATACTGATGGAAAAAAATTACTTTGCAATTAGAAGGCAAGATGACAAGCACAAAAAAGACTTGAAATAGCTTTTTGCGTCAAAAAAAAAAAAAAAAAAAAAAAAAATATATATATATATTTTTTTTTACACATTTAACACATATGAGGAAAAAAGTTTTTGAGACATTTCCGGCGTTTTGTGGGCCGTATGAGATGAAGTGGGGTTCCAAATGTGGTGTTTGTCACCTGGGGTTATTACAAAATACTTCTTCTTAAGCAAATTAGTGATATTTTCCGCACCGTACAGAAACAAACAATGTGTTTTTGCTGACTTTTGACATAATTTTAGTTTAGTCTTTATTTGAAGGGACGATGCATAGAAACATTAAGCTCAAAGACAGTTATGTTCTGCACCAGATTATAACTAAATAGCTCATTTCCATCTGCAGTCCCTGGCTACCTAAATTAAAGAGATACAAAAAAACATGCAATACAATTATAACAATACAATTATACAATAGCATGTAATCAAATGAAGAAAAGTCATAAAATGCCCTTTCATTGACACATTCGTTTTATACAATACAAGCACCCCTCCTTTACATCATAACACATAGACAATACATGCTCTTGTCATCATTTGTAAAAACAACCAAGATTTTAACACACACACCTCACAGCTTACAGCAAAATGTTGTCATGCATAAATATAGTACACATTAAGTGGACATGTCAATCATAGTGCCCACCTCAGTGGCCGTGTGAGGAGCTTAGATTGCTCCAAAGCCACTTTTTAACTTCAATTGTGAATGTAGACTAATTTGTTAGACTTTTTAGGTTTGTTGTGAGATAGGGGAAGTTCATGGGGAAAATGACATTTTCACCAATTTATCACTCAGGCTACTTTTGCTTTTTGAAACTGCCCACCTCCACGGCATGTTTTTAAAAAGCTATTTTGATAATTGGGAACAAATTAGGACCAAAAAACAAGGAGTTATGGGGGGGAAAGTAAAATATTAAAAAAGCCCCCACATAGAAAACAAAAAAAGGATTCTGTAAGCAGGCACTAATCAATCACTCAATCAATCCATTAATCAATCAATCAATCCATCAGTCTGATTACACAAATAATAACATTTTTATTTTATTAAGTCAATCAAAATCAACAATATTATTTGCCCGTGAGGCCGGACATTTTTAAATGATTTTATTTTATTTTTTATAAACGGCTGTGATGATAATGTCAATGAGGGATGTATAATCACTGCTATGTTGGAATTCTTATTGATATTGATACTCTTGTTGATATCATTCATTTTTGTTTGACTACTTTTGGATTGTTTTGTGTCATGTTCATGTGTCCTCTCTCAATTGCTTTGTCGATTGCTATTCTGAATATTTAGTTTTGGAATTGGAATTGTATTATTATGAAGCTGAGATAGGCTCCAGCACCAAAAGGGACAAGCGGTAGAAAATTGATGGATGAATGGATGGTATTATTGTGTATTATTTTGTTGGACTGATAAATAATAATAATTAAATAAATAAATAAATACATAATAAATAAATAAATAAAAAATGTATATATATATATATGTATTTAAACAAAAATTAAACAATTTTATTTGCCCCTCTGGCTGGACAGGACATGTTTTAAAAAATATTAATTTAAAAATAAATACATAAATAATAACTTATTTGGAACATGTTGAACAATTTTGCTCCATGAATAAATGTCCGAGAGGAGTCAGAAGAAGCAGAGCTTGCCTGCTGCCGTCTTTTAATAGGGATATCAGTCACTGTGCTTCAATAGTTCTTCGTACTTTGTGTGCACCATATGCTTATACTCTATGTTAACGCTCACTGTGCTTCAATGTTCTTCTTTGTACTTTGTGTGCACCATATGCTTATACCGTATCTTAACAGTCGCTGTACTTCAATAGTTCTCTACATTTTGGAGCACCCTTTTTTTTTTTTACACTTCCTTCACACTGTGCTTCAATATCAATCAAAGATCAATCAAATATTCTTCATATTATCTAATGTGCTTCAAAAGTTCTTCTCTATACTTTCTGAGCACCATATGCTTACAGTTTTGTTTAAAATAACTGTGCTTCAATAGTTCTTCTATATACTTTCTGATTACCAAATATTTTATTTCTATTTTTTTAAACCAGCAATCATTTGTACAATGTTTTGGGGAAATGTTAGGACACCTCAATCCAAAGCCTTAACTTCTTAAAAGAGCACCACCATAGATGGCAATAAGGAAAAAGTGTGATGATAACCACAGAACCAAAACGTTATTATAAGGCTGCTCGGTACAACATGCCAAGTGGTTTTTATCCAATATCAACTCCATCTATGTGCACCGTTAGATAACTTTGGCTTGTGTTGGTGGGATCCTTTCTAAGGTGCAGTCATGTGGCAGAGCCTTCTCACTTGCTGCGCCCTGTTCGCCGTCCACGCAGAGGCGCCGCCCGCACACATCAACCGCCTGGCGCTGTTTCCTGACAAGAGTGCCTGGTGTGAGGCCAAGAACATCACGCAGATAGTCGGGCACACGGGATGTGAAGCTCGCTCCATTCAAAACAGGTCAGAAAAAAGAATCCGAATCGGCTATTTCTTTACTTTTGTGTCTCTGAAAATCCATTTGTGTGCGTCTCTCCAAATAAGTCATGCCGCAGTGAAACGCGTCAGTGAGGAAACATTTCTAATGTGATTTCCATTTACTACATGCAGAAAAACGACAGTGTTATCTCCAGCTTTAAGGAATTGATATTATTAAAAAAAAATTAAAGTATGCACAAATAATTAGAATTGTGTTTAAATGTACTAAATATTTAATAGCTTTGTCTCCAATGGAATACTTCCATTATACACGTCATTACTGTGTACACTGCATACAGAAGTACCTCAGTGTTTGCAGGTAATCTGTTCCAAAGGTAGACAGTATATTATGTATTGTACTATACTGTAATAGATAGATAGATTGTACTTTATTTATTCCTTCAGGAGAGTTCCTTCAGGAAAATTAAAATTAAGTAGTGTGAATCCAATTATAATGTGAACCCAAAACACATTTTTTAGAGAATAATTGTGGTTTTAAACACATTTTTTAGAGAATAATTGTGGTTTTACATGCATAAAACAAAGTGAAATGCATACAACTGACGACTAGTATGAACATTTAACATCACTTTTATCCCGGGGTGAGTAGCGACAGGTGAGGCCCTAAATATTTAATCTTTTTCATAGTATTTCTTTATTTTTATTATTATTAGACTCCTGAAGGGCACCCACCATGAAGCTAATGTCACATCCCCACATACACACACTCCATATGTATACATGCACTAAAAACTAGATATTAACTTATTTTGTTTGTAACAAGTTTTTTTTTTGTGATATTGTATACATTAATATGTAATATTTGTAAATATTTTTCCATGTAGCTTGTAAGGTGTCCAAGATTTTACATGGAAACATCTTTGATAGTGTTGTTTTTTATTATCTGATTAATGCAGAATCGTCATATATCATAATATTATAGCATTATTATAGTTATAGCTATTTGTGCATCTAATGGCGGTTACACATTCCTAATTCCAGCAACAATTATTACATCTGTACTTTAATGACATATTTTATAACTAAAGCATTCAAATGAAAGAGAACAATATTTAAATCTTTACAAAAGCCCAGGCCATTAGTATGTGGCCCACCTTTGGTGGTTCTGGCCCAAAACAACTGCATAGTGTGTTTATGCCAAGTGTATTGAATTCCATACTTTTATAGGGACCGACAGAATTATGTAAGTGCGACCAGGTACCGATTCACATAAAATCACATCACGTACCGTCCGGTTGCAGATGCCTGGAACGCCTGGCGGGGAAAAAAGCACTCAGAGTGGACTCAGGCATAATGCCTCTCGGTAATGTTGCATTTTTCCTTGCCAACAAAGCAAGTAGGCCTGATAGAAAACACGCAAATGTATTTTCCAAAAATCACAAGTTTGACGCTAAGTTGGATATGCAATATCCATGCTACCGATTAGCATATGTGATTTTACATGGCGACCTCTAAATTTGGTAATTAAAACTACAACTAAAATGCATGTTACAATGAAACAGCTGGTGTTTAATAAGTACGATACCCACAGTATAAACACTTTGTAGGGTGCAACCCAAAATGAGATTCTCTTTAATGCCAAAGATTACTTTCTGGCAAGGCAACACTCCGTAGCCTATGCACTACTGCCATCTAACGTCTTGGAATTGCAACTTCAAGCAAAGTCTACTTTATAAAACTTACAAATGAGCATACTTACCAACCAACCTTGAGACCGCCGAATTTTGGAGTGGGGGGTGTATATATTTTCAAGTATTTCTTATATATATAAATAATCTGTTCATGAATGAGTATATACGTTCGGCCACTGTGTTCAATCGAGAAGTCTGGTCTACAAAATTTGCAGGCAGCATACCCCTTCCCCTTTGAGGTATCCTGGATGAACAGAGATTATTTTTTTCCAATCATTTTGAAACTTGCAAGCGTACTTCTTCTTACTCGTCGTCGCCATGTCTCTTCATCGTTCTTCTTGCTTTGTCTCTGTTATGTTTTTGGACAGTACTACCTGACGTAGTTTTGAAGCAACGCATGATGGGAATCCAGATGTTGTGTGTCAGTGTATTAACCTGCTGGTTGGAATAAACACACGCTGAGAAATAGCCCTGTGCCTGCCTACTTTATGGGTTATAGATAAACCTATGGATAACGGAGACATACAGTGGGGCAAAAAAGTATTGTCAGCCACCGATTGTGCAAGTTCTCCCACTTAAAATTATGACAGAGTTCTGTAATTTTAATCATAGGTACACTTCAACTGTGAGAGACAGAATGTGAAAAAAAAACCCCAGGAATTCACATTATAAGAATTTTAAAGAATTTATTTGTAAATTGTAGAGGAAAATAAGTATTTGGTCAACCATTCAAAGATCTCACTGATGAAAGGAGGTTTTGGCTCAAAATCTCCAGATACATGGCACCATTTATTCTTTCCTTAACATGGGTCAATCGTCCTGTCCCCTTAGCAGAAAAACAGCCCCAAAGCATGATGTTTCCACCCCCATGCTTCACAGTAGGTATGGTGTTCTTGGGATGGGACTCAGTATTCTTCTTCCTCCAAACACGACGAGTTGAGTTTATACCAAAAAGTTCTATTTTGGTTTCATCTGACCACATGACATTCTCCCAATCCTCTGCTGTATCGTCCATGTATCCATTTTGGTATAAACTCAACTGGTCGTGTTTGGAGGAAGAAGAATATTGAGTTGCATGGGGGTGGAAATATCATGCTTTGGGGCGGTTTTTCTTATAAGGGGACAGGACGATTGATCTGTGTTAAGGAAAGAATGAATGGGGCCATGTATCGTGAGATTTTGGGCCAAAACCTCCTTCCATCAGTGAGAGCTTTGAATGCTTGACCAAATACTTATTTTCCACCATAATTTACGAATAAATTCTTTAAAATTCCTACAGTGTGAATTCCTGGATTTTTTTTTTCACATTCTGTCTCTCACAGTTGAAGTGTACCTATGATGAAAATTACAGACCCCTGTCATCATTTTAAGTGGGAGAACTTGCACAATCGGTGGCTGACTAAATACTTTTTTGCCCCACTGTATATAATAGTCACCTTTTCAGGTGAGAGAGGACGTTAAAAGCAGTGCCTTTAAGACACGCCCCCAATATTGTTGTCCGGGTGGATATCGGGAGGGGGATTGAAATTCGAGAGTCTCCTGGGAAAATCGGGAGGGTTGACAAGTATGCAAATGAGACTCAAAAGGGTAAGAAAACAATATATAACAACTGTACAGCACAGTTCTCATTATTGGATCTCTGTTTAATGTAAAAAAAGAATGTTTTGTTATGAAACAATTAAACTTTTTTTTATCAAATGGACACCTGAAAATTGAAAACCGGCATCATTTCCAGCTACCGGAAATTGGTAGCGTATCGATTCAAATGTGAGAGGCACCCATCCCTATTTTTTACCTTTAATTGAAGACTTTTGTTGGCAAAGAGAAGGTGCCAGCCTCATGGACGCCACCCTCGTACTTTGCGAGGAGTTCTTTCTAGAATTGAGTAGTGTTTCTCACATTCCTCATTGAAGTGCTGGCACTCGCAACTTTCTTTGGCCTCATTGTGAATTATTTAGTAGAGAGACTGATTCAATAACACGTGGATTCTTATTTTGGGCACTCGGTGCTGCGGAACAATATGCAGGAAAACAGACAAGTTTATGTGTGTTGCGATCTGCTGCTCAGATCTTCACATGTTTGTTATTTCCATTTTTGTTTCATTCTCAGTCTGACCCGTTTATTTCCTGTTTTGCCCATCACTCTGGTTACTCATTAGTTCACCTGCTACACTCGTACCGCACACCTGCTTCAGCTAATCACCCTCCTTTATAAGCCAGCCTTTTCTGTTCAGTCTTCCTCGGATCCTAATTTGCCCACGCGCAACAGTGACGACTCTCGACCTTCATCTTTGTATGTATATTCTCGCTAGCTTTTACGCTAAGCCATTTGTTTATTCCAGCTCACATGCTGAGGAAGTGTTTTTCTGTTTTTGGTTTGCTTTCTCTTTACAGCAGTGTTTTTGTTCCTAGCCTTTTATTATTTAATAAATCCATTTATAACTTACCTTGTTGTGTTCATCGCTTCGACGCATCCCCGGAAGAACCAATCCGGCATTACAATGCCACACAAGCGTCACAGTAGGATCCGAGCATCAAAATGTTTTTCCGCGTCGAAACCACGGGAGGAACCCTTCGACTTGGGTTTGTGGTTGGAGCTCGTGGCTTGGGAGCAGGAAAGACTTGACTGTGGGCCTGAAGTCCCCTCCGAAGCCGTTCGCGCTGCCCCGAAGAGGCGGGGGGTCCAGTGGAGAGGTCCCCCGCACGGCAGTAATGTTCCAGCACCACTTATTCCCCCCCATGGACACAGCAAGTTTCACCCCGTCCAGGATTCACCCGTCATTACCGGTAATCCTGCTTGTTTTTTTTCAAATCATTCCTTAAGCTGCCATGACACTTTTTCTGACACAAGCGATGACGTCAATTGGGGAACGCCCACCGGTGACGCAACACCGGCCTCTGTTGATGACATTTTTTCAGAAGATTTTTATATTGTGGACAGTAATTCTCATTCCCAACCTTTTTTGAATATCAATAACATTCATGACAAGATACAGAATTATCAGGATATTTTTTCTTATTATTCTAGTCAACCTCAGTCACCTAGTTTTTCTCCTACACCTCCTTTAAAACCTCATTCTCCGGCCAAGTCCAAGGTGTTTCCTCCCTTTTCTAAAGGAAATTCTGGACAAATTAAAGGGGAGGAGTCGGCCCGCCTCCAAGCCTCCCACCACCCTCCCTTAAGGTCAGTCCCTGACCATAGGGAACGGGTCTGGGATCCCCGTCTGGAGGAAGGGGCTATGACCTATAGCTGTGCTACGGAGGTAGCACAGATACTACCCTCTAAACCACAGCCACCATGTAGACCTCCTCCACCTGTTTTTCCCCCGGCCAAATCTCAACGGCCTTGTAGACCTCCTCCACCTGTTTTTCCCCTGGCCAAGTCTCAACGGCCTTGTAGACCTCCTCCACCTGTTTTTCCCCCGGCCAAGTCTCAACGGCCTTGTAGACCTCCTCCACCTGTTTTTCCCCCGGCCAAGTCTCAACGGCCTTGTAGACCTCCTCTACCTGATTTTCCCCCGGCCAAATCTCAACGGCCTTGTAGACCTCCTCCACCTGTTTTTCCCCCGGCCAAGTCTCAACGGCCTTGTAGACCTCCTCCACCGGTGTTCGGACTCGCGAGGTCATTACCTCCAGCACGTCCTCCACCACCGGTGTTCTGCACTGCTCCCAGTCTGGTTCTCACACCAGCACATGACTCTCGCCTGGTTTTCACACCAGAAAATGTTTCTAGCCTGGTTCTCAAGCCAGCACTAGACTCCCACCTGGTTCTCACACCAGCCTCCGACCCAGAACTGGTTCTCATACCAGTTACAGACTTTAGCCTGGAGCCCACTCCAGTACCAGCTCCAGAGCTGGAGCCTACTCCAGTACCAGCTCCACGCCGCCAAGCGCCGGTACCAGCTCCACGCCGCCAAGCGCCGGTACCAGCTCCGCGCCGCCAAGCACCGCCGACGACGGGGCTGGAGCCCACACCAGCGTCGACGACGGGGCTGGAGCCCACACCAGCGTCGACGACGGGGCTGGAACCTTCACCTGTGTCGACAGGGCTGGAGCCCACTCCAGTGCCAGCTCCTCGACAAGCGCCGGTACCAGCTCCACGCCGCCAAGCACTGCCGACGAAGAAGCTGGAGCCCACACCGGCGCCGACGATGAGGCTGGAGCTCACACCAGTCACGACTCCTGCGGCTCCCAGGCCGCCTCCGACGACTCCTGCGGCTCCCAGGCCGCCTCCGACGACTCCTGCGGCTCCCAGGCCGCCTCCGACGACTCCTGCGGCTCCCAGGCCGCCTCCGACGACTCCTGCGGCTCCCAGGCCGCCTCCGACGACTCCTGCGGCTCCCAGGCCGCCTCCGACGACTCCTGCGGCTCCCAGGCCGCCTCCGACGACTCCTGCGGCTCCCAGGCCGCCTCCGACGACTCCTGCGGCTCCCAGGCCGCCTCCGACGACTCCTGCGGCTGCAGCACCCGCATCATCCTCGCCAGCTGCACTCGGGCCTGCTTTGGCTGCAGTCCCCGCACCCTCGTCTGCTGCTTCCAAGCCTGCTGGGATTTCGGTGCTGAGGCGTCGTCCACCACGTCGACCACGGGCGTGGCCTCTGCGAGGTCATCCTCCTCGCCAGACACTCCCTCCTCCATGTCGGCCACGGATGTGGCCGTGCCCGGGTCGTCCGCCTCGCCGGGCACCTCATCCTGCGAGGCGGCCACTAATGTGGCCTTTTCGAGGTCGCCCGCCAAAACTTGTTCGGCAGCAGCGTTCCACCCGCCGCCGCCACATGATGTGTCCTCGGTGGATTCGGGGACATGCGATCTGGCGACCCTCCACCGTGGCCTCCCTCCGCCCTCCCTTCGTTTGTGGACTTTCTGGTTTTGGGGAGGGGGTTCAAGTTTTTGTTTGTGTTTTTGAGACATCTGGTATCTGTCTTTTGTTGGGGGGGAATACTGTTGCGATCTGCTGCTCAGATCTTCACATGTTTGTTATTTCCATTTTTGTTTCATTCTCAGTCTGACCCGTTTATTTCCTGTTTTGCCCATCACTCTGGTTACTCATTAGTTCACCTGCTACACTCGTACCGCACACCTGCTTCAGCTAATCACCCTCCTTTATAAGCCAGCCTTTTCTGTTCAGTCTTCCTCGGATCCTAATTTGCCCACGCGCAACAGTGACGACTCTCGACCTTCATCTTTGTATGTATATTCTCGCTAGCTTTTACGCTAAGCCATTTGTTTATTCCAGCTCACATGCTGAGGAAGTGTTTTTCTGTTTTTGGTTTGCTTTCTCTTTACAGCAGTGTTTTTGTTCCTAGCCTTTTATTATTTAATAAATCCATTTATAACTTACCTTGTTGTGTTCATCGCTTCGACGCATCCCCGGAAGAACCAATCCGGCATTACAATGCCACACAAGCGTCACAATGTGCAAAGTTTGGCTGAACAATGGCCAGGGGCAAATTGTTGACATTTGTGAAAAATCCAAAATACTGTACTTTTTTACAAGAGTGCATGTAGTGTCTCAAATCTGTCACTTAACCAGAAACGACGAGCGGAATACTGACCTTTTTCTTGTGTTAATTGCAAGGACTTCATATGTTTCGAGCTTCAATGGCACACTGAGCCCATGTTGGGGAAGTGTGCGTGCAGGCTTCCCAGCATGCCTTGGGTTGCTGTAGATCACTATGTGAGCGAGACAATGGTTTAAGCTGACGACCCTGTGCTTTTTTCTGCTGTGTAGGTATGCTAGAAGGCTACAGTATAAGGCTACAGTATGTGTGGTGTTCGGGTCCGTGGGACCTGTTTACATTTTTTATTAAAAGAAAAATTATACAATTAAATAATTTTTGAAACTGAGACTCACTGACTTTGGCTCATTTTCTGTGAACAACATATATCAGAATACATATTTAATGACCACGCACCATACCCCCCCCCCCCCCACACACACACACACACACACACACACACACACACACACACACACACACACACACACACACACACACACACACACACACACACACACACACACACACACACAGCAGGCCTAGACAGGAGGACAGAATGTAGGTACACAGGACATCAGAGTGTCAAATGTACGAGAAAATGAGAGCAGACAGTGTTGACAAACAATGTTGCAACCTTGTGTGGGAACCGCAGGCGCGTAAACACAAAAGAAGAATCCCTGTGGGATGCATAAACTGTCAGATAAATTTTCTGTGCAAATTTCATATTGTTGTTACTCAGCCAGCGTTTGTAAGTCTGATGGACATGTTGCATTTTGTAGCTTTTAATGCCTCACAATCAAACACGTTTATGTTAAAATACTGAACTGATGTTTATTGGGATAAGGTAAACAAAATGCAACAAAATGCAACAGGTCCATCAGACCCACAAACGCTGGCTGAGTAACAACAATATGAACATTACACAAGGGTTAAAGCAAGTTAAAGTTTTCTATTGACCATTTCCACACATTCACATCATCGCCCTGGCGACACAGAGGAGAAAGTTGGAAGCTAGTTCGCAAACAAACAAATAAGAAGTTATTGTGCTAATTTTAAGATAATGTTGATTAATAAAGCAAAGTCATTAAATAATTCTCCTTTTTATCGCTAGATTGTTATTTCCTGTTATTTTCATTGACCAAAAAAGGTCCACGTGTGCCACGGCACAGTGGTTGGGAGTCACAGTTTAAGCGGGTGCAGAAAAGTGGGATGGAATTTTATTTTTTTTACTCCAAACCAGCCACTTGTTGCTAGGCAGAATTCATAGGGCTCAAGCATACCTGAGACATCGGTCAATAAAAAATTAATAGCACTCAGCTGTTGTTTATGTTGCTAATTTCTCCTCTCTGCACGCAGCCATGATTCAGCATTGTTACTCGTGCCATCACTTCATAACAGCACTTTTTGCAGCTTATTGGATTATTTTGGATGATTGGTGTTTGCTTTCAATGTTCAAAGTGGCTGTTATTTTTAATCATGGTCTTTATTATGCAACACATTGCCTTAGTTTTGTGGATTATTTTGAGGGTTGTTTTTTTTTTGTGCTGCAGCTGTTCCATATACTGTACTGTAATACTATACATGGTAAATGGGATTTGTTATATACTGTATATATTATATACAAATATTATATAATATATCAGTATATTTTATATACTGTCTATATAATATGTAAATATTACATATATGTTATATTTTACATTGCTGCTATGGTTTATTTTTAGTCTACTTAATACCTGTTTCATCTTTTCCATTCCTACCCTTTCCATCCTTTGAAACTGAGCTACTGTGTGGAACATTTTCCCTTATGGATCAATAATGTTTGTCTCAGTCTAAGTCTAAGTATACAGTACAAATAAAATGAAATGCTTATATTTCAAAATTAATATGACCATAAGAGTGCAATAAATTAGGTAAGCAACTCTGTTACAATTATAAAATAATAGTTAAAGAAATTTTTTACAGTAAAGAATTAACTTGTTAAATCAAAGTTAAACATAATACACAAATAAAAATGAATGTTTGTAGTTTTCAGGAATAGAATTAACTGTATTGACTGTATTTTAATCACACAGTGCAACACAATGAGGCAAGTAGTTCTGTTAGAAAATACATGGAAAACATGTACAAAATAAACCTATTGAAATAATTTCAAAATAAGGACTTCATTAAGAAATAATAAAGTTTTTTTTTTTTCCAGTTTCAGGAATAGAATAGCATGTAATGTAAATAGATTTATTTCTAGAGCCAGAAAATAATAGCAAATAAAAAAAAGAAAAATATACCTAATACATCTATGTAAAATATTATCTAATTAAAAAAAATATAAAGTTCATGATTTTAATTTCAGGAATATAATTGATTTCAGTGTACACTGCAATGATTTAACTGCACAATGCAACAAAATAAGGTAAGCTCTAACAATAGTAATAGTAATAATAATAATAATGATGATGAAGTAATTAAAAAATATTTAACATATATAAACATGACTTATAATAGTATTAATAAAAAAAACATAGAACATAATTGACTGCTTATATTGACAATTAATATCACTGTACAGTGCAATCATTTAACTGCACAGTGCAACAAAACAAGGTAAGCAGTTCTTAGAGCTGTATAACAACAATACAAAATAGTAATACTAATAATAATGGTGATGAAAAGAGAAAACATTAAAAAAATAAACCTAATTCATTCATGTAAAAATATAATTATATTAACTAAAACAACATAAAATTAATGTTGTTATTTTCCTGAATAGAAATAAGTGTCTATGTTGTTCCACTGTACAGTGCAAACATTAATGCTGCATGGTTTGTTAGGCAATTATTGTTTTTGTTTCATTTAAAAATAAAGATAAAAAAATATGTTGGAAAGAAATATAAAAGATAGAGTAATTTAGTTTAAAATATGAACTAAATAAATAAAAAAAATCCTTTTTCGTTTTTAATTTCAAAAAGAGGATACAATGCCTTATATTGACTATTTCACTATACAGTTTAAAGATCACGATAATAAGCTCTTTTAGAAAAGTATTACTTTTAAATAAAAATATATTTTTTGAATTTTTATAAAAAGTTATTTTCTAAAAAAATGTAATACAGGAATTAAATTAAATAGGCGGGTAAGAACTCTGTTATAACTTTTTATTGACTAAATAATGCATATAAGTAAAAATATAAATATAAAAGGTTTTTAATTAAAAAAAACATATTTATATGTATACATATATAAGATGGAAAGAAAAAACATCTAAAACAAACTAATTAAATTAAGTTTAAAAAGTAAATGATATACATTACATATATGTTTCATTATTTCTAGAAATGAAATAATCTATTATGTATAAAACACAATGGGAAAATGTAAGTAAAGAAAATGACAATGTGGTCTGTCCTCCTTGCAGAGCCTGTCTGGGCCAGTGTTTCAGCTACAGCGTCCCCAACACGTTCCCCCAGTCCACGGAGTCCCTGGTGCACTGTGACTCCTGCATGCCCGCCCAGACTCAGTGGGAAGTGGTAAGAGTTATTGCAGGTTCAAAGTAAGCTCACATAAGCCAGCGCTCTTTTTACTGCTGGCACACCAAAATGCTCGGCTGTGACATTAATAGGTGGGCCCTGCGGTTCCTCTGCTTCCTGCAGGGAATGTTACCTTTTAAACTCGTCCTCGTGTTCGCTGGCCTTGTGAGGACGAGGGCAGGGCGGCCGTGTTTGTATGTACTAGTCACCTTTTGTCGTGTCTCAGTGGAAAACCTGATAGAGTAGTCACTTTGCTCCATGTGTGTCTGTGTGTGTGTGTGTGTGTGTGTGTGTGTGTGTGTGTGTGTGTATGTGTGTTTGTTCTTGTATTTCTACCCTTTTTGAGACATCAACAAGGAAAAGTACCTTCCATATGAGGACCGGTGAACAAGTTAGGACCAAAGTCATGGTCCCAATAGGGAAAACCATTGCATCTAATAGAGAGCCAGATACTAGAGTCTGTGAACATTGCTCCAAAGTGAGGATTTTTTGTTGATTTGATATGCATACAAAAGTAAACATTGACAGGTGCAAAGGTAGAAATATATGATAAAACAAGACAGCAGCTAAAAAAGGACTTCCCTATTCATCCCCGAAAAAACCCGCCAGGTGAACAGCTGATTTTACAACATCCGGTGCTAACGTAAGACAACCCGCGTCCCGTATGACAGTGGTTCTCAAACTTTTTTCAGTGATGTACCCCCTGCGAACATTTTTTTAATTCAAAACCCGCGTCCCGTATGACAGTGGTTCTCAAACTTTTTTCAGTGATGTACCCCCTGCGAACATTTTTTTAATTCAAGTACCCCCTAATCAGAGCAAAGCATTTTTGGTTAAAAAAAAGTGATAAAGAAGTAAAATACAGCACTATGTCATCAGTTTCTGATTTATTAAATTGTATAACAGTGGAAAATATTGCTCATTTGTAGTGGTCTTTCTTGAACTATTTGGAAAAAAAAGATATAAAAATAACTAAAAAAAACAAGTGATTCAATTATAAATAAAGATTTCTGCACATAGAAGTAATCATCAACCTAAAGTGCTCTCTTTGGGGATTGTAATAGAGATCCATCTGGATTCATGAACTTAATTCTAAACATTTCTTCACAAAAAAAGAAATCTTTAACATCAATATTTATGGAGCATGTCCACGAAAAATCTAGCTGTCAACACTGAATATTGCATTGTTGCATTTCTTTTAGATAGATAGATAGATAGATAGATAGATAGATAGATAGATAGATAGATAGATAGTACTTTATTGATTCCTTCAGGGGAGTTCCTTCAGGAAAATTAAAATTCCAGCAGCAGTGTACAGAGTTGAGATCAATTTAAAAAAAGTAAAAAGTAAATAATGGGGGTTTAAAAGGAAACAAAATAGAGAAATATTACAAAAAGAATAAAAACAATGGGAATAACAATATAACAGTAAAATAAGAATATAACAAGACAAAGTAGTCAGTAGTGACCATGTTATGAAAAGGTATTGCACTGTTAATGTTTTGCATCTCCTGTCATCTTAATACCCCCGTCCCCCGTCCCAGAGAGGAGTTGTACAGTCTAATGGCGTGTGGGACAAAGGAGTTCCACAGTTTATGAACTTACATTCATAGTTTGTTGAAGTATTATTCAATAAATATATTTATAAAGGATTTTTGAATTGTTGCTATTTTTAGAATATTTTTAAAAAATCTCACGTACCCCTTAGCATACCTTCAAGTACCCCCAGGGGTACGCGTACCCCCATTTGAGAAACCACTGCCGTATGACTATCATTATGAGAGGAGCGCTCTGCTGTTTTTAGGAAGCTACTTAAAAAATGTTTGTTAAAGATCCTTCATATGACAAGAGCACCCGGTTGTTTTCAGTTATTTTCTACAGCTGGGTGTCCCAAAGTGCGGCACAGAGCCACCTGTGTTCCGTGACTTGTTTGTCATCGGCCTTAAGCACATTAGAAAAAACAAAACTTTGAGATTTCATTTGCACCCCTGGTCGGGAAATCTATCAAAATTAGAGTGGTCCCAAAAAGGAGGGATTTTTCACATTGACTGTGTGTCGGTTTTAAAAGTGCTCCCCCTCTGGTCAACATATGAAATAACAAGTGTGTGTAAGAAATTGAAATGTGCCCCCCTTTGGCCAAAATCAATGGAAAAAAATAAATAAATATGTTTATGAGACATACTGTAATAACTTGAAGTAAATAATACAAAAACAAACGAACGAAAAAAATACATTCATTAAAAGCAGTCTTTTTCTCACAATTTGTCGACTTTTTTCTGGGCATCATTTCTCATATTCTTTCTGTTTCTGTAATATTGCAATATTTTCTCATAAATATATTACTTTTGTATGTGAAATTATTACTTTTTAACGCAAAATGGTAACATGTGTCATATAAAATTCAGACTTTTGTCATAATTTTGCCAAGTAAAATTCCGATGATTATTATAATATTGCCAACATTTTAAAGTTTTATTATAAAATTCTGACTTTTGTCGAGTAGAATTACGACTCTTCATAAAATTGTCAAAATGTTAAGCTTTTCTTGTAAAATTGCGACGGTTATTGAGTCAAATTCCAACTTTTATCATAATATTGCACACGTTTAGTTTTTTTTTGTAACATTTTGACTTGCTTTGAGTATAATTACGACTTTTATTATAATTCTCCCAAAATGCTCCGTTTTTCTTGTGAAATTGTGACATTTTTCTTGTGAAATTCCAAATAATTTTTCACTACATTTGCATAATATGCATATATTATTAATGTTGTAGATATAAATCTTTATAAATGTAGAAAGGGTGGCCCTAAGGAGGTAGGCGTTTTTCGTACATCTCAAGAAGGTAACAAATAGAAGAATGTGTGTGTGTGTGTGTGTGTGTGTGTGTGTGTGTGTGTGTGTGTGTGTGTGTGTGTGTGTGCGTGTGTGTGTGTGTGTGTGTGTGTGTGTGTGTTTGTGTGTGTGTGTGACAGCGAATCCAAGCCAAACTCACTTTTAATTAGTCTCAAATGGATGTTTATGTTGGTGGTTATGATTATTGTTGCATGACTTTAACTGTGGCTGGAAATAACAAAGTCAGTTCTCATGAAAGAGGATACGACTGGAAGCAGCTCGATCCTGATGAAAGTGCTGAATGATCGCTTTCAATGCAAACAGCGAAGGCGACGTTGTGTGAGGTCTGGAGCTCCCGCTTAGCTTGTGCAACATCTTCCACTTGATAGGAATTTATACCGAGGAATGGCTCCACACCAAATATTCTGGGGGAAAAAGTCTAAAGAAAGGGCATTCAAAGTGTGGCCCCATAGGCCCCTTTCTTTTTTTTTTATGGCCTTGGGCATATTGTAATAAAAAGTTGAATTGATTGTTTATGATGTATTGTCAGATATCATCTTCTCTGTCACATATGGCTGATATGTGGATGTTTTTTTCAATCAAAATGGCCCCCATCCTTCAATTTTTTGGTCTGCAACCCTCGCTGCAAAAAGTTCTCACACGATGTCAAGAAAAGCAGGCTTCACTACACATCTTGAAATGCAGCATTTCCAATACATTATTGTTATTTCAGATGATAGGAAAATAGCTTATAGTAGTCCTTTACCTATTCCAAGTATAATACAGGTTGTCTCCAGCTGAAAGCCTTTTAAAGGCCTACTGAAATGAGATTTTCTTATTTAAACGGGGATAGCAGGTCCATTCTATGTGTCATACTTGATCATTTCGCGATATTGCCATATTTTTGCTGAAAGGATTTAGTAGAGAACATCCACTATAAAGTTCGCAACTTTTGGTCGCTAATAAAAAAGCCTTGCCTGTACCGGAAGTCGCAGACGATGACGTCACATGTTGATGGCTCCTCACATATTCACATTGATTTTAATGGGAGCCTCCAACAAAAAGAGCTATTCGGACCGAGAAAACGACAATTTCCCCATTAATTTGAGCGAGGATGAAAGAATCGTGTTTGAGGATTATGATAGCGTTGGACAAAAAAAAAAAAAAAAAAACGCGATTGCATTGCGACGGATTCATATGTTTTTAGACACATTTCTTGGATAATTCTGTGAAATCTCTTATCTTTCTATTGTGTTGCTAGATTTTCAGTGAGTTTAAAAGTACCTGATAGTCGGAAGTGTACGCAGTGTCTCAGGGAAGTCGACGGCAGCTGTATGGGCGGCACAAGCTCAGCTGATCTCCGGTAAGAAGCGACTTTTTAACCACAATTTTCTCACCGAAACCTGCTGGTTGGCATTCGGTTGGGATCCATGTCCGCTCTGATCCATAGTAGTTTCACCTCCGGTAATTTTAAACAAGGAATCACCTTGTGTTTGTGTGGCTAAAGGCTAAAGCTTCCCAACTCCATCTTTCTACTTTGACTTCTCCAATATTAATTGAACAAATTGCAAAAGATTCAGCAACACAAATTTCCAAAATACTGTGTAATTATGCGGTTAAAGCAGACGCCTTCTGGCTGTGTGTGTGCAGTGCTCATACTTCCTAAAAACCCGTGACGTCTTGCGTACACGTCATCATTACGCGACGTTTTCAAGAAAAAACTCCCGGGAAATTTAAAATTGTAATTTAGTAAACTAAAAAGGCCGTATTGACATGTGTAGCAATGTTAATATTTCATCATTGATATATAAACTATCAGACTGCGTGGTGGGTAGTAGTGGGTTTCAGTAGGCCTTTATGATGACACCAAAACACTTGAAAACTGAACACACATGACATATGTCAGTGTAACTTATATGGTATTAAATAACTTTTATGTGACGTTCTAACATAAAAGAAATGCTTTAAAGGTCGAGGCCATACCATTTCACTGTATAGTGCAAAAATGATGGTAAAAAGCTCTGTTAGAGTTTAACTTTAAAATATTGTTTTAAAATACTAAAAATTATATTCTATTTAAAATAATAAATCCATCCATCCATTTCCTACCGCTTGTCCCTTTTAAGGTTTGCGGGGGGTGCTGGAGCCTATCTCAGCTGCATTCGGGCGGAAGGCGGGGTGCACCCTGGACAAGTCGCTACCTCCGTCCATCCATCCATCCATCCATCCATTTATTTTCTACTGCTTATTCCCTTTGGGGTTGCGGGGGGCGCTGGTGCCTATCTCAGCTACAATCGAACGGAAGGCAGGGTACAACCTGGACAAGTCGCCACCTCATCGCAGCAAAATAATAAATATTTAATATTTTTAAATAAAAACATTTTTAAATTAAGATAAAAAGTTGTGTTAAGAATTTATTTTTTATTTTTTTAATTAGGTTAAAAAAAAAAGAAAAACATTAGATTTGTTTCATTTCTGTAGAAAATAAACTATTGAATGTTTTAAAATACACAATACATTTTCTGTGACATTTCAACATTAAATAAATGCATTCAAAACATTTGCGCAAGCTTGGAGCTAATTTTCTTTGGTTATGCAATACAATTTCACTGTACAGAGTCAACATTAAGGAAAGAAGCTATGTTAGAACACACACACATACACACACATAATGAATATTTATATTATCAATATATATATATATATATATATATATATATATATATATACACACATATATATATACTGTATATGTATATACATACATATACATATAAATATACACACACACACACATATATATATATATGTGTATGTGTATATATTTATATGTATATGTATGTATGTATGTATATATTTATATATATATATATGTGTGTATATATATATATATATATGTATATGTATGTATGTACTGTATGTATGTATGTATGTGTGTATGTATGTATGTATGTATATACATATACAGTGGGGCAAAAAAGTAATCAGTCAGCCACCGATTGTGCAAGTTCTCCAACTTAAAATGATGACAGAGGTCTGTAATTTTCATCATAGGTACACTTCAACTGTGAGAGACAGAATGTGAAAAAAAATCCAGGAATTCACATTGTAGGAATTTTAAAGAATTTAAATGTAAATTATGGTGGAAAACAAGTATTTGGTCAACCATTCAAATTTCTCATTGATGGAAGGAGGTTTTGACTCAAAATCTCAAGATACATGGCCCCATTCATTCTTTCCTTAACACGGATCAATCGTCCTGTCCCCTTAGCAGAAAAACAGCCCCAAAGCATGATGTTTCCACCCCCATGCTTCACAGTAGGTATGGTGTTCTTGGGATGCAACTCAGTATTCGAGTTGAGTTTATACCAAAATGGATACATGGATGATACAGCAGAGGATTGGGAGAATGTCATGTGGTCAGATGAAACCAAAATAGAACTTTTTGGTACGAATGCCAAAGATTGCTTCCTGACTACAGCAACACACCCCGGAAATGGAATAAAAAGAATGCATATATCTGCCAATGAGACTCACAAGTGCAAGAAAACAAGATATAACAGTGAAATAATAACTTATTTTCTATCCAGCATGCAGAGTCCACGTTAGTACAACAGATCACTTCATCAAAGCATGTCCAACATTGCACACCACAAAATAAGTCCAAATCAGAATCAGACAGAATCAGACATACTTTATTAATACCCGAGGGGAAATTACAGTTTTCATCAAAGTAAAGTATGTATTATTAGTGCTGATATCGGTACAAGACTGCAATATAGGTATCGCATTGGCAGTGAAAAAGTTGTATCAACACTCTGCCATAAATGTGTTTATTTCATTAATAAAGTTAGTGTACTAGTTTAAATGTACATTTGGTGTGTGTGTGTGTGTGTGTGTGTGTGTGTTCTGGCAATGCTTACTTAATGGGGACATCGCTCTGTTAACACAGTCACCTTTAGGGGACCTCTGACGGTGTGGGGACAAAAAAACAGGTCCCCTAAAGGGAAACCTTTTTAAATGATAGTCAGATCCATTCTGGAGATGCCTAAGGGATTTTTAAGCTTTGGCTCATAAAACATGTTGCCCCCTCATCGGGCTGTAGCTGGTACTGCACTCGCTGCTCTGCTCACACTTCTTCCGCGTATAGTTAATCACTTCAACCTGGTCCCCATGAAAAAGATGGTTTGTTTTTTAAATGGTCCTCAGTAGTCACGTACAAATTTGTGTGAATTATGCTATTTTTTTTTAAATTTGGTCCCCACGAACCTTATTAAATCTTTTTCCCCAGTGTCCCCAGTAAAAATTATCAGCACATTACTTCATCAATCCAGAGATTTAAAGACGTGTATGAGCTAACTGGGCAGTGGCTATTTTACCTCATTTTTTTATGTCTCTACAACCTATAGAAAGGGTGGTCCCCCGAAGTCATGATCAAAAACTTGGTCCCCATTCCAAATGATAACCTGTGTGTGTGTGTGTGTGTGTGTGTGTGTGTGTGTGTGTGTGTGTGTGTGTGTGTGTGTGTGTGTGTGTGTGTGTGTGTTCACACAGGTGACTTTGGACTGCCCAGGTAACAACGAGACTCCCCGCGTGGACAAGCTGGTAGAGCGGATCTTCCACTGCAGTTGCCAGTCTTGCAGTAAGGAAAGTGTCCAGGAGGGGGCGACCATGCAGTTGTATGCAGACAACAGCCTGGACACGCCATCTCTACCCGGCACCCTCATGGAGGCTCAGTCCCGCCCGCCTCCCCACAGCCCAGATAGCCACTCCACACACAGTCCCACACACCATCACCACCCACTTCCACACACATCAGACGGAGGGTAGGTTTGACCTTAGACCCCCTCTCCCTTTCCTCCTAGAAGAAGATTTTCTCCTTTTTTTACTTGTGTGGTTATGCTGTGACCATATGGTTTCACTTGTGCTTTTGCAAAGTCTTTTCATTCAATAAAACGTCATTGTTCATATTCCTGTAAACACACCAGCCTATAAATCAGGGGTCCCCAAACTACACGCCAGATACGGACCGCCCGTCCAAAATCCGGCCTGCGGGTAAAAATGGTATTTATTAATTGTTTTTAATCCGTCCTTTTTCACCTATCCATCAATCCATTTTCTACCGCTTGTTATTGGGTCTCCTACCCGCTCAAGCAAATCATATTGTCTAAAAATTTCTTTTCCCAGAGGTAACAGGACGTTATCACGCTAGCGCCACAAAGGCGGCAAGTGTGCGATCTTTCAGTCAATTAGTGCACCAGGGGAAAAATGCCGAAATTGTTGGGGAAACATAAATTAGACTCCGAGTGTAGAGTTTTTAAACATCAGTTGACATATGACTTTTGTTCAGTTTAAGGAAAAGACAGTTTAGATTGTATATACCGTATTTCCTTAAATTTCCGCCGCGGCCCTAATTAATTTAAAACCTCTTCTCACTCCTGCGCTTACCAAAGGCATGCGGTAAACGTGAGCATGCGCCAATTATTTTAGAACCTCTTCTCACTCCGGCACTAACCAAAGGTATGCAGTCAAAATTTGAGTGTGATGTAAGCTTGGACCTTAAATCCTACTGAATAGCTCTTAATCTTCTTCCCTTTATGCGATTTCAAATTACCGGTATTGAAATCAGCCTCCTCCATTTTGAAACTGATGACAGGGGAAGTGTCAGGCGGTAATACTAAGCATGCGCTAATTATTTTGACCCGGCAGTAATTCAAGGCAGGCGCATATTATATGCCCTGCGGCAATTCAAGGAAATACAATATATATATATATATATATATATATATATATATATATATATTTATATATATGTATACAGCTTGGCCCCCAATACGGCCCCCGGGTCAAAAAGTTTGGGGACCCCTGCTATAAATGTACTGTTCTCTGCTTGTTTGCATATGTATCTATTCACAACATCAACTTATTTTAATCTGCAATAAATGATCCTGTTCTGGTTACTCCACTTGAGCCAAGTTGATTTTTATTGGACCCCACTGCCTGATAGCCAAAACTGCATATTTAAGTTTATAGATAATAATTCAATTATATATATGTTGCCCAGCATACTTGCCAACCTTGAGACCTCCTTTGGGGGTTGGGGGGTAGTGTGTGTGTGTGTGTGTGTGTGTGTGGGGGGGGGGGGGAGTATATTTACAGCTAGAATTTACCAAGTCATCCATCCATCCATCCATCATCTTCCGCTTATCCGAGGTCGGGTCGCGGGGGCAGCAGCCTAAGCAGGGAAGCCCAGACTTCCCTATCTCCAGCCACTTCGTCTAGCTCTTCCCGGGGGATCCCGAGGCGTTCCCAGGCCAGCCGGGAGACATAGTCTTTCCAACGTGTCCTGGGTCTTCCCCGTGGCCTCCTACCAGCTGGACGTGCCCTAAACACATCCCTAGGGAGGCGTTCGGGTGGCATCCTGACCAAGTCAAGTATTTCATATATATATATATATATATATATATATATATATATATATATATATATATATATATATATATATATATATATATATATGTCAATCAATGTTTACTTGTATAGCCCTAAATCACTACTGTCTTCAAGGGCTGCACAAACCAGAACACAAACCACTATGACATCCTTGGTAGGCCCACATAAGGGCAAGGAAAACTCACACCCAGTGGGACGTTGGTGACAATGATGATATATATATATATATATATATATATATATATATATATATATATATATATATATATATATATTCAAGAGAAATACTAAATACTTGAATTTCAGTGTTCATTTATTTACACATACAGTATACACTCACATAACACTCATCTACTCATTATTGAGTTAAGGGTTGAATTGTCCATCCTTGTTCTATTCTCTGTCACTATTTTTCTAACTATGCTGAACACCCTCTGATGATGCATTGCTGTGTAGCACGCACAAAAGTGCTTTCATCAAATGCACTAGAGTCTGGAATCTCCCATCTCTCCCTAGCATGGCCCAAAACGTACAGTAGATGGCAGTATTGTCCTGTATAATGCACAATGTCACAACATTGCTGTTTACGGCAGACAAACTGCTTAACGGTAGACAAAACGTGGCTGCTGTTGTTGTGTAAAGTTTACGCGCTGGGAGGACGTTAATGAAACTGCCTAACAATAAACCCACATAAGAAACCAAGAACTCGCCCTCGATCATTCTACAGTTATAACGTCATTGGGCAGGCACGCTGTTTGTATTGTGGGAAAGTGGACGTAAAAACAGGTTGTCACACTTCACACAGGTCCGCATGGAGCTGAGGCCACGCCCCCTCCAGTTCCGGCTGAATTTCGTGAGATTTTCTGGAGAAAATTTGTCCCGCGAGGTTTTCAGGATAGGCGCTGAATGTCGGGAGTCTCCCGAATAATCCGGGAGTGTTTGCAAGTCTGGTTGCCCATAATTACAGAGAATAATGAACAATTTACCATGTAATGCTTACAATCTCCACCAGAGGACGCCAAACACTGCAATTGCGGCTAGTAGAAACACAATGGGCAAAGGCTGCATATGTACTGTGTAAATATTATATTCATTCTAAAGCTGTCAAAATGTATTAGTTAACACATGATTAATCACACCCTGTACACACTTAGATTAATCATGTAATTATATATACGTATATATATTTTTTACCGTACATGATGTTTAACCTTAACCCAGGGGTGTCAAAGTTCAAGTTAAAGTTAAAGTACCAATGATTGTCACACACACATTAGGTGTGGCAAAATTATTCTCTGCATTTGACCCATCACCCTTGATCACCCCCTGGGAGGTAAGGGGAGCAGTGGGCAGCAGCGGTGCCGCGCCTGGGAATCACTTTTGGTGATTTAACCCCCAATTCCAACAATTCATTTAAACTCAGGGGCCGTATGGAGGAAAATATGTGCACACGCGGGCCGGACTATTTAAATTGTGGCATTAAAACGAAAAAAACAAGGACAACTTCAGATTGTTTTCCATATCTTACTTTGGCCAAAAATAGAACAAATGCATTCTGAAAATATTACAATAAAAATATAGAAAAAACTACCGGCAATGGTAAAGTTTAGATCCATGAAGGAAAGAAAAAAGTGAATGAATGTGTTACGGCACAGGGGGAAGAAGGAGATGCCACAGATGCTGGGACGTCGTTTTAGGTCTATTTATTAAATACAATATTATGAAGTGTGAACTTAATCCAGATATGTGTATGGTGTGACTATGTGTAGCGATTAACTGAGTGTTACCAGGAGTGTTGAGCGAGAGTCGGAAGTCCAAATAAACTTCGATGGATTGATAGACTCTGACTGGTGTGCTCGCTGGCACATGTCACTCCAAACTGTAGCCTGAAAGGACTTCAGATAAAATTGTCAGCAAGTTTTGTGCAAATAAATAACATGCATTCAAGTTACACGTTGAAAAACATTCCTGGATGACATTCTGACAATACAAGTGCATTTGTGTACAAACTTTGGGGTATTTTCTTAAGAAAGTTTTAACGATGCAAGCAAGTCATCACCAATCAATCATGATTAAGCCAAAATTCCAAATTGTGATGAATCTGAATAAAACCATTGATCAATTGAGATCCCTGATTAATATAAACAGCAATATTCATGTATTAGATTTTTTACTGCAGATAATTCATGCATTAGTGTTAATTAACCAGTTACTACTATGGACAACGAGCCATGTCAATCCCATGAATAATGATTAATTGACAAATAATATATACAGTATTAATATATCATGAAGGTGTCCTGATGCAACTTTTTCTCTGATACGATACTGCTATTGATCCAATACAATATCAGACGGAATCATACATACTTGTATTATCTTGTAGTGTGGAATGTTAGAAAAGGTTTGATCAGGTGGAATTAGTCAACCAGAGAATAATGGTAGGTATGAAACACACTAACCTATTTATCATGTATTACCCTTTATCATGTCAGTTCTGTTTTCAGCCCGCCTGGGTTTGTGTTTTGGTTACCATGGGTGCTGATTAGTTTCACCTGCCTCTGATTGGGGTTCGTGGCGCTCACCTGCTCCTGGGCACTAATCAGAGAGTTACCACCACCTGCTTTTCGCCACACACTGTATGGTTTTATTGTTTGCTCTCATGCAACACATTAGGTTGAGTAAGTCTCACGCCATCAGCACACTTTTCTGTGTTTTTGTATTTCAATGATTTATGAGGAATAAATAATTTCCTTACCTGCACCTTGCCTCCAGAGTTCCTGCTGCATCTTGGGAGAATGATCCACGCCGTAAAATGCGACGACAGCGCAACAGCTAGCTCCTAATAGCCTATAGCCTACCATGTTTACCTTTTGTCACTGACTTGACTTAAAGGGGAACATTATCACAATTTCAGAAGGGTTCAAACCAATAAAAATCAGTTCCCAGTGGCTTATTTTATTTTTTGAAGTTTTTTTCAAAATTTTACCCATCCCGGAATATCCCTAAAAAAAGCTTTAAAGTGCCTGATTTTTGCTATCTGTGAAGCCATCGTCCATTTTCCTGTGACGTCATCCAGTCATGCCAATACTATTTAATAGCACAGCAAGATATAGCGACATTAGCTCGGATTCAGACTTAGATTTCAGCGGCTTAAGCGATTAAACAGATTACGCATGTATTGAAACGGATGGTTGGAGTATGGAGGCAGATAGCGAAAACAAAATTGAAGAAGAAACTGAAGCTATTGAACGAATAGCTATTGATGCTATTCGGCCATGTTTGCCTTAGCATCGCCGGTAATATGTGCGGACCAACGATCGGAAGTTTTGCATCTTGAGACACTGGATCTACTTAAATCCATCGATTGGTAAGTGTTTGTTTACCATTAAATGTGGGTGGAGGGAAACGCTGGATGTAAATATAGTTTCAAACGTACATACAGCCAGCCTAAATAGCATGTTAGCATCGATTAGCTGGCAGTCATGCCGCGACCAAATATGTCTGATTAGCACATAAGTCAATAACATCAACAAAACTCACGTTTGCAATTTAGTTGACTTTACCGTTGGAAATGCATCTGCAGGTTATCCATACATCTCTGTGCCATGTCTGCCTTAGCATCGCCGGTAATATGTGCAGACACTCCGGCACATTCGATGGGGGTCTGGCGGCAGATTTCTTTGACTTTATCGTTGGAAATGCATCTGCTTTGAGTGTCGCAGGATATCCACATAATCTTGCCATCTCAGTAGTTGCATAGCTTTCGTCGGTAAAGCGTGCGGAACAAACGACTGACCATTTCGTCGGCTTTCCCCACACCCTCGTATTTTGAACAAATTTCGTCCAATTTCTTGCCACTTTCCCATATTTGGGCCAGTGGTGCAAATTGAATCCCTCCCTGTTAGTGTTGTTACACCATCCGACAACACACCGACGAGGCATGATGTCTTCAAGGTTCCAGAAAATAGTTGAAAAAAACGGAAAATAACAGAGCTGAGACGTGGTGTTTGTAATGTGTTTGAGAAAATGGTGGCTTTATAACCTAGGTGACGTCACGTTCTGACGTCATCGCTCCGAGAGCGATAAATAGAAAGGCGTTTAATTCGCCAAAATTCACCCATTTAGAGTTCGGAAATTGGTTAGAAAAATATATGGTCTTTTTTCTGCAACGTCAAGGTATGTATTAACGCTTACATAGGTCTGGTGATAATGTTCCCCTTTAAATAGAGGAAAACCACAACCTTGTGTGCAGATTGGAAGACGTTTAGATGTCAACTGTCTGTCTGACTTCGCACAAGTAAAGGACTGCTCGTATCTGAGTGCTGATATCTGATATTTTAATATTTTTTGGCTGATATTGGTCCGATATCCGTTATCAATATTGGATTGGGACACCCCCACACTCAAATATTAATTAATCAACAGTCATAATATAGTATCTTTGATTGATTGATTGATTTAAACTTTTATTAGTAGATTGCACAGTTCAGTACATATTCCGTACAATTGACCACTAAATGGTAACTGTTGTGTATTAACAGTCCTAGATTTGTCCCAGCTGAGTTACCGTCATGCCTCCTGCTCACTTCCTGTATCATACAGAGTTGTTGTTGACTTTGACAGTAGTAAAACTTGAAGCTACAGAGAAACCAACGTTCCGTGTCCTTATTATTATTGGTGTAATGCCCAACCATATATGTGGGTATATAACAATTGGCGACGAGGTGGTGCGTCCTCACATTGTGTGTTTATTCTTTACCTTGGCAGTCCGTGTTTCTTTTTGACGAGCATTAACGAGCAACCGCGGGATACAGGCGGGGGTGCTGTCTACTTGCTGGAGAGTGGATGACCAGCATGTTACAGAGCACAGCTGTAGTGCAGGAGAAAGGCATGTTTCCGTGCTAAAGGACACTTGGAGAAGAGAAAAAAAGAATAATTTTGTTGGGACCATAGAAAAAAAAGAAAAAAAAAGGCATTGACAATTTCTGAAGCAGAGGAATATATTGGGGAGAATTTTTGAACACGGCTGCGCTGATTGGACAAATTGTACCTTTTGAGGAGGACACAGAACAGTGGAGTTCATACACTGAGAGGTTTGAGTATTTTGTACTGGCTAACAAAATTAAAGATGATGTTGAGTGTTATAGGAGGTAAAACATTTATCCTATTGCGCAGTCTACTCCAGCCTGACAAACCAGGAGACAAATCTTATAAGGAAATAGTGACAATATTGGGGATCACTACTCTCTTAAGCCACTGCTAATTGCAGAGGGATTCAGATTCCATAAAAGGAACCAAGAGGAGGATGAATCTGTCTCACAGTTCATAGCTGTATTGAAACGGTTGTCTGAACATTGTGAATTAGGGCTTTCACTCAATGACACCATACGTGACAGACTGGTGTGTGGTCTACACAGTGAGGCCATTCAGAAACGACTGCTTACGGAGGCTGATCTAACCCTGGAAAAGACTGTGCGTAGAAGTACATCAATGGAGATGGCTGCCCATGAAGCACAGCAGTTAAGTGCCTCAGTTCAAGTTACTAAATTGTCCTTGGAGCCACAAAACAAGGCGACAGCTGGCAATCGAACGTGCCTGTAAAGCGAAAAAGGCTCAGACGAGCAAACAGCACACTGAGACCAAGAAAAGTGGTTTCCAACGGAACAAGAGAAAACAGGTGAATATGGTGGAACGGGAACAAAATGAGCCGAGCGACTGTGACTCTGATGATGAGATCACAGTGCATGTTTTATCTGTCAGGGACAGTGATGATGGATATTGGGTCACACCAGTGTTGGAGAACCATCCTATAAGAATGCAAGTAGACGCTGGTTCACGTGTATCGATGGTATCAGAAGCTGTTTACAGTGAGAAACTGCAGCACATTGTGCTACAACCAATCCGGCTAAAGTTAAGGACCTACACAGGAAAACCGGTCCCAGTACTGGGAGTTGTTGATGTGACAGTTGAACACAACGGACAGAAAAAGACTCTTCCACTGTACATCATTCAAGGGAAACGGCCGGCATTGCTAGGCCGCCGGTGGCTGGAGAAGCTCAGGCTGAATTGGCAGGAAGTGTTCTTAGTTAGGGATGGGGACACAGGGCCACTACAGGAGATTCTAAAAACACATTCCCCCATTTTTGATGGAGAACTTGGCAGCATGAAAGACATTACAGTTAAGCTACCAGTGAAACCAGGAAGCATGCCAAAGGCTTTCAAGGCTAAACCTGTTCCATATGCCATAACACCGAAGGTGGAGGCAGAATTAGCCAGGTTAGTGAAGAGTGGAGTACTGGAACCAGTGAGCACAAGCGAATGGGCAACACCGATTGTTCCAGTCATGAAAAAGGATGGAACTCCACGGATCTGTGGTGACTTTAAAGTCACATTGAACCCTGTCCTACATGCTGAGAAGTATCCATTGCTACTTATTGAGGAGCTTTTTGCAGGCGTAGCTGGAGGCCAGAAGTTTAGTAAGATGGATTTATGTCAGGCCTATCTACAAATGCATGTGGATTCAGAGTCACAAGAGTTGTTGACTATAGTGACACACAAAGGCCTGTATGAGTACCGCAGGCTCCCTTTTGGAATTACCTCTGCCCCAGCACTTTTCCAAAGAGCCATGGACCAGATTCTTAGTGGGATACCAGGGGTCCAGTGCTATCTCGAGGATCTGCTCATCACGGGACCGGATGAGCAGTCACACTTGAGGAATCTGGACATCACACTGCAAAGATTAGAGGAATATGGCCTGAGAGTTCGGAAGGATAAGTGTGAGTTTTTCCAGCCTTCTGTTGAATACCTGGGGCATGTAATCGACAGCACAGGACTCCACAATGCACCATCAAAGTTGAAGGCTTTTGTAGAGGCTCCATCTCCGAAGAATGTAAGTCAGCTGAGGTCGTTCCTGGGCCTCCTAACATACTATGCAAAGTTTGTGCCTAACCTTGTAAATGCATTAAAGCCTCTGCATGAACTTCTGAACAAAACTGAGAAATGGAAGTGGAGGTATATATGTGAGACAGCTTTCAAGGAAGTGAAGACAGCGCTGTCACAATCTGAGGTCCTCACTCATTTTGACCCCACATTGCCAGTTCAGCTGGCATGTGACGCCTCACCTTATGGTGTGGGGGCAGTAGTGTCACACATAATGCCATCGGGCGATGAAAGGCCCATCGCTTTTGCATCAAGGACATTGAGCAAAGCAGAAAGCAATTATGCCCAAATTGAGCGTGAGGCACTATCTATAGTGTTTGGGGTGAAGAGATTTCACCAGTACCTTTATGGCGGAAAATTCACGCTACTGACTGACCATCAGCCGCTCACCTCCATTTTTGGTCCCCATACTGGTATTCCATCGCTTGCTGCCAGACGAATGAAACGGTGGGCTCTTTTACTGTCTGGTAGAGATGCGCGGTTTGCGGTCTCATCCGCGGAGTCCGCGGATAAACCGCGGGTCGGGCGGTTGACATGACGAAAACATTTATTTTAATGAGATTCGGGCGGGAGGCGGTTGAACCATCCGGAAATATTTGATATGCATGGTTCTGTGATCGGTATACTTTGCCATTCAAAGTGCCACCATTTAAGACCCGTGTCATAAAGCGAAGAAGACAATAAGAGACGCTATTACTCTCCTGAATGACTGCCGGCAGTCACCCAGATAATAAGTATTAGGGCGTGCTATGAAGCCATTGGCTTTGTCGCCTACTACAACATGTACGATCTGCTTGTCAGTCCAGCATCATGTTGTGTGTGGCTTCCGCGGCAACACGCACACGACTGCAAGGCATACTGGGTGACACAGAGTACACTAATGGTTGTGATATAAACAATTTTAACACTCTTAGTAATAAGCGCCACGTTTTGAAGCCACACCAATTAAGAACGACAAACACATTTTGGGAAAACATCCTCACAGTAACACAACATAAACACAACACAACAAATACCCATATTCCTTTGTATTCATGACACTTTCTGACTATTTCATACACCCCGCTAGCAGCAAATCCCGCCACATCAACCCCGTCCGTGCGTCGGTAAGGTGGGCGGGATTGGGGGCACGGGGGTGTAAAATATATTCAGGAAGTGTCACGGGTACTAAGGTTTATGGGTATTTGTTGTGTTGCGTTTATGTTGTGTTACTGTGAGGATGTTCTCCCGAAATATGTTTGTCAATCTTGTTGGGTGCGGCTTCACAGTGTGGCGCATATTAGTAAGTGTTAAAGTTGTTTATATCACAACCATCAGTGTACTCTGTATCACCCAGTATGCCCTTCAATCCTGAACGTGTAAATGCGGAAGCTGTACACAACATGTTGCCGGACCAACAATCGGTTCGTACATGTTGTTGAAGGTGTCTAAGGCAATGGCTTCACAGCACGCCCATATTCTTGTAATCAGGATGAACGCGGGAACGTTAGCGGCTCCAATCGTCTTTGATACTCTGTGAAACAGGTTTAAATAGCTCTGTGAGTGGTAAAGGCGGACAACCTCTGATGTATTTCAGCGGGCGGTTGGCGGGCGGGTACGGTCCTGATAAAATGTTGGTTCGGGTGGACGGCGGGTGGATGACGACTTTGGTGATGCGGATGCGGATGATATAATTGCCTATCCGAGCATCTCTACTGTCTGGCCACCAGTATGACATTAAATATAGGAAGGCAGATCAGCACGGAAATGCTGATGGGCTGTCAAGACTTCCACTGCCGGTCACACAAATTGAGCCGAAACAGGCTGAGATATTCTACTTTAAGGAAGCGGCTGCTACCACAGTGACCTCAGCTCATGTGAAGAGACACACTCCCAATGAACAATCCTGTCTGAAGTTATGGACATCATTGCTTGTGGCAGAAAAGGAGATATGACCCAAAGCTTAAAGCCATATCTGATGAGGACAAATGAGCTTTCAGTCCAGTCTGTACGCTTATTGTGGGGCTATCATGTCATTATTCCTCCATCATTAAGAGAAAAAGTGTTTGATGAGCCTCACTCTGGGCTGTGATGCAGTGCGAATGAAAGAAATGGCACGCAGCTATTTCTGGTGGCCAAGCCTGGATGCAGCTATAGAACAAAAGGCCAAGTCATGCTCTGCTTGCCAGAAACTGACAAACCTCCCACAACTGGCCCCCTTGCATCCGTGGGAGTGGCCTGAGGAACCATGGCAAAGAGTCCATGTTTATTTTGTTGGACCACTGGAGAACCACATGTTCTTAGTTGTAATTGACGCTCATAGCAAATGGCCTGAGGTCGCTGTCATGAGGAGCACCTCGTCAGAGAGAACCATTGAAGAGTTGAGATCCATTTTCAGTCGTAATGGTCTGCCACAGCAGTTGATTAGCGGCAATGGTCCAAAACTGCTGTCTAAAGAATTTAAGGCGTTCATGGAGGAGACTGGTATTCAGCACATCAAGTCTACGCCCTATCATGCGGCTACAAATGGGCTTGCGGAAAGATTAGTACAGGCTCTGAAGAAAGCTCTCAAGTCCTCTCCAAGCATGCAAACCCTTAACAGGCGCCTCAATGCTCTCACCCCTCATGCTACCACTAAGGTGTCCCCTGCCTCAGCGATGTCCAAGAGACAAGTCCGCACTCGACTAGATCTCCTGAAACCTCTAAAGACAAGAGAGGTTGTGCACCAGCAACAGAAAGCTCAAGCGGAAAGACAGGCAAATGCAAAATTGTGGAGCTTCATGGCAGGAGACCGGGTTTTTGCACGGAACTACACCAACGATATAAAGTGGGTGCCTGTGAGCATTGTTTCCAAAACAGGTCCTGTCTCATATACAGTAGAAACCAGTGACCATCGCATCTGAAGAAGACGCCTCGACCAACTGCTGCACACTTCTGGGTCTCATGATGACTCACGCCAAAAGACAACTTTTGTTCCGGAGTTGTGTCCTTCCCTGGAGCAGCCTCAAACCACAGACACGGCTACTGTTTGAAGTACACCTGGATCTGCTCCTGGCACACCGGAATGTGCACGAGTACCTGCCTCAGGCTTCACTTTACCCAGACCAGAACCCACACCATCTACAGTGACCAAAGTGCCTAGAGGTCGTGTTTACCCTCAACGAGAAAGACGACCCCCAGATAGACTGTCATTGTAGTCTAGGCGCTGACCCGTGTCATTGAGGCAGAATAATCCCCAGGGTTCAGTTTGGGATTGAGGTAGTCCACAGTCCACCCTCATTCTCTAGTTCAGGCAAGTATTGTATTTGCTTCAAGTTATCGTTGAACAGTTTATATTTCACAAAAGAGACTGACATGTATTTTGAAGTTGACTTTGATTTTGTTTATTTTATTTTTGTTACGGGAACCTTAAAAGTAAAAGGGGAGGGATGTTGTGTATTAACAGTCCTAGTTTTGTCCCCGCTGAGTTACCGTCATGCCTCCTGCTCTTGATGTCACTTCCTCTATCATACAGAGTTGTTGTTGACTTTGACAGTAGTAAAACGTGAAGCTACAGAGCAACCAATATCCAGTAAAACGTGAAGCTACAGAGGAACCAATATCCCGTGTCCTTATTATTATTAGTGTAATGCCCAACCATATATACTGTATGGGTATTTAACTGTAACACCCGAATACGTTTTTCAACTTGTTTAAATCGGGGTCCACATTAATCAATTCATTATATTCGATTAAAGACTACGAATATTATTAGCTATTAATATGCTGATTCAATTATCAATGTTAGTTGTTATTTATATTATTTTTAGATTTGATTTATTTACTAATCATGATGGATCGGCACTCTTCATTAGAATTTTCGTTAAGTTCATAATATAAGCCAATTATAATTGATTAAAGGCCTATTGAAACCCACTACTACCGACCACGCAGTCTGATAGTTTATATATCAATGATGAAATATTAACATTGCAACACATGACAATACGGCCTTTTTAGTTTACTAAATTGCAATTTTAAATTTCCCGCGGAGTTTCTTGTTGAAAACGTCGCGGAATGATAACGCGTACGCGTGACGTCACGGACTGTCAGGAAATATTAGCGTAGCACCACTTACGGCTAAAAGTCGTCTCTTTTCATCGCACAATTACACAGTATTCTGGACATCTGTGTTGCTGTATCTTTTGCAATTTGTTCAATTAATAATGGAGAAGTCAAAGTAGAAAGATGGAGTTGGGAAGCTTTAGCCTTTAGCCACACAAACACACGGTGATTCCTTGTTTAAAATTCCCGGAGATAAAGCTTTACAATGGATCAGAGCGGTCAAGCGAACATGGATCCCGACCACTTGTCAACTGGCAGGTTTCGGTGAGAAAATTGTGTTAAAAAGTCGCCTCTTACCGGAGATCTGTGGAGTTTGCGCAGTCCTCGTATCTGCCGTCAACTTCCCTCAGATACTGGCCTCAAGACACCCGTGGACACACCCCTCCGACTATCAGGTACTATTTAATCTCACTAAAAAACTAGTAACACAATAGAAAGATAAGGGCTTTCCCAGAATTATCCTTGTAAATGTGTCTAAAAACATCTGATTCCGTCCAAATGCAATCGCCTTTTTTTTTTTTTTTTCATTTATTTATTTTTTCTAGTCCTTCGCTATCAATATCATCATCCACAAATCTTTCATCCTCACTCAAACTAATGGGGAAATTGTCGTTTTCTCGGTCCGAATAGCTCTTGCTGCTGGAGGCTCCCATTAAAAACAATGTGAGGACGTGAGAACGTGAAGAGCCATCACCCTTGTGACGTCATCATCTGTGACTTCTGGTAAAGGCAGGGCTTTTTTACCAGCACCAAAAGTTGCGAACTTTATCGTCCATGTTCTCTACTAAATCCTTTCAGCAAAAATATGGCAATATCGCGAAATGATCAAGTATGACACATAGAATGGACCTGCTATCCCCGTTTAAATAAGAAAATCTCATTTCAGTAGGCCTTGAATATTTATTTAAAATAATTTAATGTTATTTTAATTACTATTAATGTTAGTAATATTATAGTATGTAGTGTTAGAATCAGATTGTTTTTGTATTATTAGTCATTATATTATTATTATTGTGCTTCTCAGTAAATGACTACATGACAGGATGGCAGCAGTTGAAAGTGGGAATTGCCATGGGCTGCTCCATATCACCAATCCTCTTTGTGGCTGCATTTGAAGTGTTACTCATTGGCGCTAGGCAAATGGCCAGAGGCCTGAAAACACCGTCAGGAGGAAGACTCCCTGCTCTGAGAGGTTTCATGGATGATGTGACAAGCATCCTAAAGACTGCCCCATGCACAGCACGACTCCTCAAGTGTTTTGTCGAACTGACATTCTGGGCGAGAATGAAGATAAAGCCCGCTAAGTCTAGGAGCCTGTCAATCAGGAAGGGTGTGAGAGATGACAGGACAGTCTTCACAGCAGGAGGTGAGAAGATTCCACTCCTGGCAAGGCAGCCCATCCGAAGCCTCGGGAGGGAGTATACAGCAGAGCTCTCGGACAGGCAGATGGGGAGGGTGGTCCAGAAACAACTAAAAGAGGGGCTCTTAAGGATCGACGGGAGCCAATTTCTTGGGAAGTTGAAGGTTTGGTGTTACCACTTCACACTTTTCCACCGCGTGATGTGGCCGCTGAAAGTAGCTGAAATTCCATCTTCTCAGGCCAGCAAGATGGACAGCACCGCCAACGGTTATATCAGGAAGTGGCTGGGCCTCCCCCGCTGTTTCTCGGACACAGGTCTTTTTGGCAAGAACATTCTGCAACTTCCTCTAAAGTCCATCGATCTGGGTTACAGGCAGGAGAAGACTCGCCTTGTACTGGAGATGAGGGAATCAAGAGACGAAGCTGTGAAGAGTGCAGCGGTGACTGTCCGCACTGGACGAAAGTGGAGGGCCCAGGTGGAAGTGGACCAAGCTGTCTCGAGGCTGAAATACAAGGAGATCCTGGGAAGAGTCCAAGACAGCCGGGCAGGACTGGGATGGGGGAAACCAGTCCAGTTCTGGTCCAAAGCCACGAGACAGCAGAGGAAGGCCATGGTGGTGGAAGAGGTCACACAAGTGGCACAAGACCAGTATCGGGTCAAGGCCGTATCCCAGGGAAAACAGGGGGCATGGACTCGCTGGGAGGATACCATTCAAAGAGTCATAACCTGGGCCGACATCTGGCGAACTCCTCAATTTCGGCTAAGCTTCCTCGTGAGGGCAGCGTATGACACCCTGCCATGCCCTCGAAACCTCGCCCAGTGGTTCGGAAGCGATAGCAAGTGCTCCCTGTGCAGCAAAGACAATGCAGGACTCAAGCACATCCTTTCAGGTTGCAACGTCGCGCTGACGCAGGGGCGCTTCCGGTGGCGACACAATCAGGTGCTGAGGAAGTTGGCAGAGCTGTTAGAGAGATGCAGAGACGGGGCAAACAACGCCACAGATCCCCATCGGCCAAACATCACTTTTATCAAACCAGGTGAGGTAGGACAGAAGACAGAGAAGGGAAGATCATCACTTCTGCTTACCCCTAGTATGGGCTGGGAGATGCGCGTTGACCTGGAGAAGCAGGTAGTCTTCCCAACTGAGGTAATACAGACAACGCTAAGACCAGACGTTGTGATGTGGTCCTCAGCTGCTAAGAAAGTCCTCATCATTGAACTAACCGTGCCATGGGAGGAGGGAATACCTGTAGTACATGAGTTCAAAAGGTCAAAGTACAGCAAATCTAGCAGAGGACTGCAAGGGGGGAGGCTGGTCTGCGTCCATTCACCCCGTGGAGATTGGATGCAGGGGCTTCGTAGGAGGTTCTGCAACCCGGCTCCTGCGTGCGGCGGGAATGACCGGTTCCAGCCTGAGGAGGGCCATCAAGGAGTTGGCAGAGGAGGCAGAGAAGGCAAGTTTCCGGATGTGGCTAAGAAGGAGGGACAACACTTGGGGCTCAACACCCCAGTGAGGTCAGTCGCAGGGAGTGACTACGCGGGGAGACGTCCCCGCGTAGCCACTGCCCCCCCACCGCGAGGTGTCCTGGCTTGGGGGCGAAACATCAGTGAACGGTGGCACCAGCTGACGACCCTGCAGCTGACCTCGAAGTCCACTGGAGGAGGTGCGACAGGCAGAGATGCCTAACAGTTAGGGCTGTACGTATTAATTGTCATGAAGTTCTCCATGTCCAAAGAAAGCAGTTTATTACATGAACGTATGAATTATTTGAAGTTATGCAATAAAACGCACAACTTTCCCTTTACTTACAAAGCGATGCAATGACATCATGTGGACATTGGATGAAGTCACTAATAAGAAATTTCATTTGTTGACGTTTTGCATAAATAAGCGCATGTAAAATGTTAATTAATGAATGGCATTTTGTTGTAAATATATTCCTAGCCCCTTTCTGCTCTGTCACTGATAAGAAAATAAAATCACACTTCCTCTTTTTCACACGCTATGTTACTACTTGCCTGATAAAAAATTATTCTGTGTCAGGAAGCTATGCAAATGTATGTTTTTGTGGTGTTACATTTATTTTGCATTGAATTTTTTTTTTTTAACAATTTGTTTTAGTACAATTTACCATTTTTAAAAAAGTATCAAAATAGTTTCACATAAATGACAAAAAATTCAATAATATATTTTTAAATAAAATTGTGCAGAAAGGGAAGCGTGTGATGACAACCACAGAACGGCAACATATTGAGAGCAACATCAGTGCAATAATCAATTATATTCATCAACTTGACCAATTGGGAGGTTGTGGGGCGGCATAGCTCGGTTGGTAGAGTGGCCGTGTCAGCAACTTGAGGGTTGCAGGTTCGATTCCCGCTTGTGCCATCCTAGTTACTGCCGTTGTGTCCTTGGGCAAGAAATGGAACTTAGATATTGGATATCACTATGTAAAGCGCTTTGAGTCACTTGAGAAAAGCGCTACATAAATAAAATTCACTTCACTTCACCAATAAAATGTTAGCGTAAAGCAGTGACGCCTAATTATTTTCTGTTACGCCGTCCCTAGGAGAAAGAAGACATTTCCCAACCATCCCCCCGTCTACACTCTCTATAAAAATTAACATTTGTTTATACAATTGTTATAAGTACACCTCTGCATACCATTGCATTCTCATTACCATTAAAGAAAACAAAAAATAAAGTAATACACATTAACGTACAACAAAAAATAACTTTATTAATGTTGTTTTTCAGTCCGTAACATCAATTTGCCTAAAATTAAAAACCTCATTTAAACTACAAACATTTTTTAACCAACTAGAAACATTTAATACTGAAAACTAAATTAAACTCAATAATGACACATCAAAATTGATCAACAATTATTCAGGACCAAAATATATAGAACAGAGGTCTCAGACACGCGGCACGCGGGCCAATTGCAGCCCGCAACACGTTATTTTGCAGCCCCCACCTTAATATGAAAGTTTAATGTTAGTGCGGCCCGCAAGTTTTGTATGAATGGCGCTTGACAGCATTGTGTGCGAAGCTGTAGGAATCTACCAATCACGGTGTGGTATGTGGCTCTCGAGGGCCGAACATTGACAAGCAGAGAACCCCCCTTCCCATTTGGTCCAGACATAGACAATTTTTGTTATTTGGGTCCAAAGTGGGTCTTTCAATGTTCTGAGTTGCCTTCCTCTGCGTTAGTGGAAAAGCGGCAAATGAGTGAAAGCGACAGAGACGTTGCCATGGAGACGAAGGTTTTCTAATGTGCCTGGCTGCAGTCGCACCGCGACATCTGTCCGTCAGTAATACCGCCAGTAATAACATTCCTCGATAAATTGGACCAATTCAAACTGTATTTTGTTTATTTAATTTGCATTGTCTCACATTTCTTAATCCTCAATTTGTTCATTTATATTTTGATTTGGTTTTGTGTTGAAAATAAAAATAAAGACATTTAAAAATATTCCTTTTAAGAAATCTTTTCTTGCGGCCCAGTCTCACCCATACTCTGCATCCAGTGGCCCCCAGGTAAATTGAGTTTGAGACCCCTGATATAGAACATTTGAAGCTACAGAACAGAATGAATAAAACAAGTTGTGCTGATTTAATTATTTTTTTTCCAATCAAAATGAAGACGTGAGGATTAATGGCTACAAAGAGATTGTCTTGTTGAAATGGGGTTTGAAAAATGGTACCGCATGATACTGATAAAGCTTGTTTCCCGGGGTCCCACCGCACTCTCCCAGGTGGCCCCGCTTCACTTTTTGAGAAGAACTGGCAGAAACCAGGAGACACAACATGCGACCTGATTACATGAACCGCTCCTTATCAATCAGTCCTTATCAATCGTCTTTTTCCGTCCTCCTTCCCTTACGTCTCTTATCGGCTCTCTTCCCGTAGCGTTTTCTTCTAATCCATTTTTGCTGCAAAACACATCAATCACCTTCTTCTTATCTCACAGGTCACACAGCAGATCTTTGCCATAGCCAGACACTGTCTCACATGTCACGTGTTATTGTTAGTATATCAATGCCCTGTGGTGTGTGTGTGTGTGTGTGTGTGTGTGTGTTCTGGTAATGCCTACTTAATGGGGACATCGCTCTGTTTATACCAAGGGTCTCAAACTCAATATACCTGGGGGCTACTGGATGCAGAGACCGGGCCGGAAGAAAATTAAAAAAAATAAATAAACATTTCTAAATGTCTTTATTTTTATTTTCAACACAAAATAAAATCACAATATAAATGAACAAAATGAGGATTAAGAAATTAAGTTAAAGTTAAAGTACCAATTCATTGTTACACACACACTAGGTGTGGTAAAATGTGTCCTCTGCATTTGACCCATCCCCTTGATCCCCCCCTGGGAGGTGAGGGGAGCAGTGGGCAGCAGCGGTGGCCGCGCCCGGGAATCTTTTTTTTTTTAATTTAACCCCCAATTCCAACTCTTGATGCTGAGTGCCAAGCAGGGAGGTAATGGGTCCCATTTTTATAGTCTTTCGTATGACTCAGCCGGGGTTTGAATTCACAACCTCCCGATCTCAGGGCTGACACTCTAACCACGAGGCAAATTAAACTGTTTGAATTGGTCCAGGTTATCGAGTAATGTTATTACTGACGGTATTACTGACAGACAGATGTCGCCGTGCGACTGCAGCCAGGCACGTTAGAAAACCCTCGTCTCCATGGCAACGTCTCTGTCGCTTTCACTCATTTGCCACTTTTCCACTAACGCAGGGGTAGGCAACCCAGAACATTGAAAGAGACATTTTGGACCCAAATAACAAAAATTGTCTCTTTCTGGAGCAAATGGGGGGATTTCTCTGCTCGCATCACGCAAGTGACGTCAATGTTGGGCCCTCGAGAGCTACATACCACACAATGATTGGTAGATTCCTACAGCTTCGCACACAACGCTGTCAAGCGCCAGTCATACAAAACTCGCGGGCCGAACTAACATTTAACTTTCATATTGAGATGGCGACCGCAAAACAACGTGTTGCGGGCCGCGTGTCTGAGACCCCTGGTTTACATAGTCACCTTTAGGGGACCTCTGACGGTATGGGGACAAAAAAACAGGTCCTTGAAAGGGAAACCTTTTTAAATAGTGGTCAGATCCATTCTGAAGATGCCTAAACGATTTTTAAGCTTTGGTCCATAAAACATGTTAACTGGTTAGTTTGAGTGTGAGACATTTGCATTCAATGTTGTTAAAAATAAAAATAAAAGTTTAAATTAGTTTGTATTTTATTTCTGTGGTTTAAAGGGGAACATTATCACAATTTCAGAAGGGTTAAAACCAATAAAAATGATTTCCCAGTGGCTTATTTTATTTTCTGAAGTTTTTTTCAAGATTTTACCCATCACGCAATATCCCAAATAACTGCTTCAAAGTGCCTGATTTTCACCATCGCTATATCCACCCGTCCATTTTCCTGTGACGTCACTGCGTGATGCCAATACAAATAAACATGGCGGATAGAACAGAAAGATACAGCGACATTGAGAACAGGAAGTTAACAAAAGTTTTAGCAACTGTTATGTAAAGTAAAGGGGTAGGATTAAATAAACTCTGCTTCTTCCTACTCCTTTTCGAACATGTTGAAAAGAGAAACTGGAAATTGTGATGTATCATGTTGTATGCTTGCATGTTCGAAATAAACTCAAACTCAAATATTAGCTCGGATTCAGACTCGGATTTCAGCGGCTTAAGCGATTCAACAGATTACGCATGTATTGAAACGGATGGTTGGAGTGTGGAGGCAGATAGCGAAAACGATATTGAAGAAGAAACTGAAGCTATTGAGCCATATCACGACAGACAACGGCAACGAGGACGAATTCGGCAATCACCTTCTAACCAACGATTGCATCTTTTGACAACTGGTGCAACTTGAATCCGTCAATTGGTATGTGTTTGTTTGGCATTAAATGTGGGTGGAGGCAAAGGCTGGATGCAAATATAGCTACAAATGAGGCATAATGATGCAATATGTACATACAGCTAGCTTGAATAGCATGTTAGCATTGATTAGCTGGCAGTCATGCCGTGCGCAAATATGTCTGATTAGCACATAAGTCAATAACATCAACAAAACTCACCTTTGTGATTTTGTTGACTTTATTGTTGGAAATGCATCTGCTTTGAGTGTCCCAGGATATCCACACATCTCGATAGCGATGCTACGACAGAACAGAACAAACGAGGGACTTTCGCATCTTTTGACCATTGGTGCAACTTGAATCCGTCGATTCAAGTTGGGCGGCATAGCTCGGTTGGTAGAGTGGCCGTGTCGGCAACTTGAGGGTTGCAGGTTCGATTCACGCTTGTGCCATCCTAGTTACTGCCGTTGTGTCCTTGGGCAAGACACTTCACCCACCTGCTCCCAGTGCCACCCACACTGGTTTAAATGTAACTTAGATATTGGGTGTCACTATGTAAAGCGCTTTGAGTCACTTGAGAAAAGCGCTATATAAATATAATTCACTTCACTTCACTTCGATTGGTATGTGTTTGTTTGGCATTAAATGTGGGTGGAGGGAAAGGCTGGATGCAAATATAGCTACAAATGAGGCATAATGATGCAATATGTACATACAGCTAGCCTAAATAGCATGTCAGCATCGATTAGCATGCCGTGACCATTGATATGTCTGATTAGCACACTCCACGTAAGTCAACTTGAATCTATCTCTGTTCGTGTTGTTACACCCTCCGACAACACACCGACGAGGCATGATGTCTCCAAGGTACGGAAAACAGTCGAAAAAACGGAAAATAACAGAGCTGATTTGACTTGGTGTGTGTAATGTGTTTGAGAAAATGGCGGCTTGCTTCCTGTTGTGACGTCACGGGTGAAAGGTCATTGCTCCGACAGCGAACAATTGAAAGGCGTTTAAATCGCCAAATTCACCCTTTTAGAGTTCGGAAATCGGTTAAAAAAAACATATGGTCTTTTTTTTGCAACATCAAGGTATATATTGATGCTTACATAGGTCTGGTGATAATGTTCCCCTTTAAGGTAAGATAAGATCATACTTTATTGATCCCACGAAAATTTCGGTTACTTTGTTAACGTGTTTCTAATATTGGTAAAAGAGAAAATACATTTTCTTGAAAAGTGAAACATTTGGTATCCTGGCATTAATAGTACTGTGATTCTGTATGGTATCCATCCTTAGTTAAAACTAATACATTTTTGCAAAAATAAAATCTGGTTTAGTGTTCCTTAGGATGACATTTTCATACAGCATGATTATAAAACATTATTACCTTAAGTATGACGTACATTCAGAATTTTCCATCATTCTATATATGCTAGTTGGAGTTGCAGACAACTATATTACTGCTAAACAGCAGTTTTCAGTAATGTCACAGAAGATGCAGGATTTGCTTTAAACCATGGTGAAACTTCCTATAAGAGGACAGCTGTAGTGCTGTGTTCTGAGGATCATGTCATATTCAATTTGAACTTTACTGTAGACGCAGTAAGCTACTGCAAGACATAGTTGATCAACAGCCACATCGGTCACACTGAGGGTGGCCGTATAAACAATTTAACACCGTTACAAATATGTGCCACACTGTGAACCCACACCAAACTAGGATCACAAACCCATTTTGGTAAAACATTTGCACCGTAACACAACATAAACACAACAGAACAAATACCCAGAATCCCATGCAGCACTAACTCTTCCAGGCTACAATATGCACCCCCCCACCCAAACCCAGAACCCCAACAAAGAGTTAGGGCTGCATTGGATTCTGGGTATTTATTCTGTTGTGTTTAAGTTGTGTTACGGTGCAGATGTTCTCCCAAAATGTGTTTGTCAGTGTTCTTTGGTGGGTTCACAGTGTGGCGCATATTTGTAACAGTGATAAAGTTGTTTATACGGCCACCCTCAGTATGACCTGTATGGCTGTTGATCAAGTATGTCTTGCAGTCACCCCCGTGGGTCTATAGAAGCCTCATACAATATGTGGCTGTGCCGGTACACTGTTCGTATGGTGGAAAAGCAGACGAGATGGCGCGTTGTAGAGAATACCTAAGGTAGTGTTATCACGGCACGCCCTTAATATTGTTGTCCGGGTGAAAACCGGGAGAATGAACGCCTTGGGGCAGATTGTTGGAAAGTGCATTGATATTTGGATGCGAGAGTTGGCAAGTACAGTATGTTGCTAGAGCGGGAAAGCCTTTAAAGAAGGTGAATTCATTAAAAAGTACATGATATATACTTTAAAGAAATCTTTACTTGCGGGCCAGCCTCACCCAGTTTCTGCATCCATCGGCCCCCAGGTAAATTGAGTTTGAGACCCCTGCTGTAAACAAATGCCATGGGTGGATCTACACCTAACATCCACTGTAATGATACTAAGTACAGGCGCGTATCTAGTCGATACTACTCTGATTACATCGATATTTTTCTAGCATCACAAAATCTTTAAATAAAATGTACATTATGTTTATAAACTCGGGAAATCAATCCTTTGACACATGAGGACTTTGAATTTGACCAATGTATGATCCTGTAACTATTTGGTATCGGATCGATACCTACATTTGTGGTCTCATCCAAAACTAATGTAAAGCATCCAAACAACAGAAGAATAAGTGATTATTACATTTAAACCGAAGCGTACATATAAAAGATAAGCAGATATTAACAGTAAATGAACAAGTGGATTAATAATTAATTTTCTAACACTTGTCTTTCATAATTTTAACAAAATAATAGGAAGGAAAATGACACAATATGTTACTGCATATGTCAGCAAACTAGATTAGGAGCTTTTGATTGATACTTACTACTAAAAGACAAGTTGTCTTGTATGTTCACTATTTTATTTAAGGAAAAAATTGCAATAAGAATCATATGTTTAATGTACCCTAAGATTTTTTGTTGAAATAAAACCAATAATACAATTTTTGTGGTGCCCTTTATTTAGAAAAGTATCGAAAAGTATCGAAAAATAGCAAAACGTATCGAAAGATATAAAAAATAATCGAAATACAAACAATATATTATACGTTTGTCACGACGCCTGCTCTGACGGCGCGCTAAGACGTGCCGCCTCTGGCAGCGCGCTAAGACGTGCCTCCGCTCGTGTTGAGCGCAGCACGCCCACGCAGCACTGAGCCTGCACAAAATCAATAATCAACACACCTGGATTTGACGAGAGGCAGCGCATAAAAGACCAGTGAAGCCAGGAGATCTTCGCCAGAATGTAGCCAATCTCACCTGAGTAAGCATCACGTCTGGCACCTCTCCTCGTTCTTTGCTCGCCATCTTTGTGATTTCCTCGTTCCCGTCTTGATGTCCTTTGTGTCTTCCACAGTGTCTTCAGTGATCGTGTCCTTGCCCCACGACGTCCTCCTGGATTGTTGTTTGCCTTCCCCGATCCTTGACCACTGTTTGGACCCTGACATCGTTGCTCTCTCCAGCCCTTGACTGCTTGCCATACCCGCTGACTACCCCTTCACCTCACCCCTTTTGGATTCAACGAACGATACATCCAACAAGCACTGACAAAAACCTCTGGTAAATTCACATTGGTTAATTCCACACACAGTCTGCATTCACTCACTAGTGGTAGCATACACATCCCACACATTCATTAAAGGTTTAAATAAACCTTCAAAACGCAGTTCTGCCTTGCTGTCGCCTCCTTCCCTTTGGCTAGTGCACAACCCTAATGCATATACATATATATATATATATATATATATATATATATATATATATATATATATATATATATATATATATATATGTATATATATATATACATATATATATATATATCCATCCATCCATCCATCATCTTCCGCTTATCCGAGGTCGGGTCGCGGGGGCAACAGCCTAAGCAGGGAAACCCAGACTTCCCTCTCCCCAGCCACTTCGTCTAGCTCTTCCCGGGGGATCCCGAGGCGTTCCCGGGCCAGCCGGGAGACATAGTCTTCCCAACGTGTCCTGGGTCTTCCCCGTGGCCTCCTACCGGTTGGACGTGCCCTAAACACCTCCCTAGGGAGGCGTTCGGGTGGCATCCTGACCAGATGCCCGAACCACCTCATCTGGCTCCTCTCCATGTGAAGGAGCAGCGGCTTTACTTTGAGTTCCTCCCGGATGGCAGAGCTTCTCACCCTATCTCTAAGGGAGAGCCCCGCCACACGGCGGAGGAAACTCATTTCGGCCGCTTGTACCCGTGATCTTATCCTTTCGGTCATGACCCAAAGCTCATGACCATAGGTGAGGATGGGAACTTGGATCGACCGGTATATTGAGAGCTTTGCCTTCTGGCTCAGCTCCTTCTTCACCACAACGGATCGGTACAACGTCCGCATTACTGAAGACGCCGCACCGATCCGCCTGTCGATCTCACGATCCACTCTTCCCTCACTCGTGAACAAGACTCCTAGGTACTTGAACTCCTCCACTTGGGGCAGGGTCTCCTCCCCAACCCGGAGATGGCACTCCACCCTTTTCCGGGCGAGAACCATGGACTCGGACTTGGAGGTGCTGATTCTCATTCCGGTCGCTTCACACTCGGCTGCGAACCGATCCAGCGAGAGCTGAAGATCCCGGTCAGATGAAGCCCATCAGGGACCACATCATCTGCAAAAAGCAGAGACCTAATCCTGCGGTTACCAAACCGGAACCCCTCAACGCCTTGACTGCGCCTAGAAATTCTGTCCATAAAAGTTATGAACAGAATCGGTGACAAAGGACAGCCTTGGCGGAGTCCAACCCTCACTGGAAATGTGTTCGACTTACTGCCGGCAATGCGAACCAAGCTCTGGCACTGATCGTACAGGGAACGGACCGCCACAATAAGACAGTCCGATACCCCATACTCTCTGAGCACTCCCCACAGGACTTCCCGAGGGACACGGTCGAATGCCTTCTCCAAGTCCACAAAGCACATGTAGACTGGTTGGGCAAACTCCCATGCACCCTCAAGAACCCTGCCGAGAGTATAGAGCTGGTCCACAGTTCCACGACCAGGACGAAAACCACACTGTTCCTCCTGAATCCGAGGTTTGACTATCCGACGTAGCCTCCTCTCCAGTACACCTGAATAAACCTTACCGGGAAGGCTGAGGAGTGTGATCCCACGATAGTTGGAACACACCCTCCGGTCCCCCTTCTTAAAGAGAGGAACCACCACCCCGGTCTGCCAATCCAGAGGTACCGCCCCCGATGTCCACGCGATGCTGCAAAGTCTTGTCAACCAAGACAGCCCCACAGCATCCAGAGCCTTAAGGAACTCCGGGCGGATCTCGTCCACCCCCTGGGGCCTTGCCACTGAGGAGCTTTTTAACTACCTCAGCGACCTCAGCCCCAGAAATAGGAGAGTCCACCACAGATTCCCCAGGCACTGCTTCCTCATAGGAAGACGTGTTGGTGGGATTGAGGAGGTCTTCGAAGTATTCCTTCCACCTATCCACAACATCCGCAGTCGAGGTCAGCAGAACACCATCCGCACCATACACGGTGTTGATAGTGCACTGCTTCCCCTTCCTGAGGCGGCGGACGGTGGTCCAGAATCGCTTCGAAGCCGTCCGGAAGTCGTTTTCCATGGCTTCCCCGAACTCTTCCCATGTCCGAGTTTTTGCCTCCGCGACCGCTGAAGCTGCACACCGCTTGGCCTGTCGGTACCTGTCCACTGCCTCCGGAGTCCTATGAGCCAAAAGGACCCGATAGGACTCCTTCTTCAGCTTGACGCCATCCCTCACCGCTGGTGTCCACCAAGGGGTTTTAGGATTGCCGCCCCGACAGGCACCAACTACCTTGCGGCCACAGCTCCGATCTGCCGCCTCGACAATAGAGGTGCGGAACATGGTCCACTCGGACTCAATGTCCAGCACCTCCCTCGTGACATGTTCAAAGTTCTTCCGGAGGTGGGAATTGAAACTTTGTCTGACAGGGGACTCTGCCAGACGTTCCCAGCAGACCCTCACAATGCGTTTGGGCCTCCCAGGTCTGTCCAGCATCCTCCCCCACCATCGCAGCCAACTCACCACCAGGTGGTGATCGGTAGAAAGCTCCGCCCCTCTCTTCACCCGAGTGTCCAAAACATGAGGCCGCAAATCCGATGACACAACTACAAAGTCGATCATGGAACTGCGGCCTAGGGTATCCTGGTGCCAAGTGCACATATGGACACCCTTATGTTTGAACATGGTGTTTGTTATCGACAAACTGTGACGAGCACAAAAGTCCAATAACAAAACACCACTCGGGTTCAGATCCGGGCGGCCATTCTTCCCAATCACGCCTCTCCAGGTTTCACTGTCGTTGCCAACGTGAGCGTTGAAGTCTCCCAGTAGGACAAGGGAATCACCCGGGGGAGCACTTTCCAGTACTCCCTCGAGTGTTCCCAAAAAGGGTGGGTACTCTGAACTGCTGTTTGGTGCATAAGCACAAACAACAGTCAGGACCCGTCCCCCCACCCGAAGGCGGAGGGAGGCTACCCTTTCGTCCACCGGGTTGAACTCCAACGTACAGGCTTTGAGCCGGGGGGAAACAAGAATTGCCACCCCAGCCCGTCGCCTCTCACTGCCGGCAACGCCAGAGTGGAAGAGGGTCCCAATCCCTCTCGAGAGAAGTGGTTCCAGAGCCCTTGCTGTGCGTCGAAGTGAGTCCAACTATGTCCAGCCGGAATTTCTCGACTTCGCGCACTAGCTCAGGCTCCTTCCCCCCCAGTGACGTGACGTTCCACGTCCCAAGAGCTAGCTTCTGTAGCCGAGGATCGGACCGCCAAGTGCCCTGCCTTCGGCTGTCGCCCAGCTCACAATGCACCCGACCTCTATGGCCCCTGCTATGGGTGGTGAGCCCATTGGAGGGGTGACCCACGTTGCCTCTTCGGGCTGTGCCCCGGCCGGGCCCCATGGGAACAGGCCCGGCCACCAGGCGCTCGCCATCGTGCCCCACCTCCGGGCCTGGCTCCAGAGGGGGGCCCCGGTGACCCGCGTTCCGGGCGAGGGAAATCTGGGTCCATGGTTTTTCATCTTCATAAAGGTCTTCGAGCTGCTCTTTGTCTGATCCCTCACCTAGAACCTGTTTGCCTTGGGAGACCCTACCAGGGGGCTTTATGCCCCCGGACAACATAGCTCCTAGGATCATTGGGACACGCAAACTCCTCTACCACGATAAGGTTGCAGCTCAGAGAGGAGTATATATATATATATATATATATAATATATATATATATATATATATATATATATATATATATATATATATATATATTATATTATATATATATATTATATATATATATATATATATATATATATATATATATATTATATATAGTATATATATATTATATATGTGCGTGTGTGTGTGTGTGTGTGTATGTATTAGGGCTGCGAATCTTTGGGTGTCCCACTTATTTTATCCTTGTGAAAACATTGGACACAGTGTGTTGTCAAGCTTATGAGATGCGATGCAAGTGTAAGCCACTGTTACACTATTGTTCTTTTTTTTTTTTTTACAAATGTCTATTGATAAAGTCAATGAGGGATTTTTAATCACTGCTATGCTGAAATTATAACTAATATTGATACTGTTGTTGATTATATTAATTTTGGTTTCACTATTTGTGGTTTGTTCTGTGTCGTGTTTGTGTCTCCTGTCAATTGCTCTGTTTATTGCAGTTCTGAGTGTTGCTGGTTCAGGTTTGGTTTTGGAATTGGATTGCATTGTTATGGTATTGCTGTGTATTGGCTTGTTGGATTGATAACATTTTTTTTTTTTTAATCGATTTCTGAATCGCTTCTGAATCGCACAACGTGAGAATCGCGATTCGTACTCGGATCGATTTTCCCCCACACCCATAGTATGTATGTATGTATGTATGTATATATATATATATATATATATATATATGTATATCTATGTATATGTATGTGTGTGTATGTGAATATATATATATATATAGGTATATATATATATATATATATGTATGTGTGTGTATATATGTATATATATATATATATATATATATATATATATATATATATATATATATATATATATATATATATATATATATATATATATATATATATATCTATATATAAAATCAGTAACGTGCCGTGAGGTTTATAGCTGGTGAGGCACTGACGTAATCAGAATCAGATTTACAAATATACAGTATGCGCTCGGCGCAGATTATTTGTCATTTGATTGGCAGCAGTTTACGGGTTATGTTTAATTTCTGCATTCTTTACACATACAAACTGTCGCTACCAAAATGTGTATTTCATTAAAAACGAAACAAAAATAATATTATTGCCGTCTTACATTTACTCATAAATTAAGTCCATGGGCCGGTCCTTCTGGATAAAAATAGCCGTCACTTTCTGGTAAAAGTCCTCCTTCACTTCCTTCAGTTTTAAAAGTCTTTTAAGAGTTCAAAATAGTTTCCGTGATTAGCAGAGCTCATACTCTCATTATTTCCACGAAATGTTAGCTGCTGTTTGGTGAGGAAATAGGTCGCATTAACGACATCTTTTAAATCTCTTGGTTCTCTTTTACCTTAGCTTTGTGGAAGCTGATGTTGAGTCGCCGCTGTTCATCCAAAACCAAGTGTATCCTCGTCATCCCAAGGTTTTTAGCGTAATCTAGCTTTGAATATGAGCGGGCGACCGCTCGTGCTTGATGAGGCTTCTTTGCAAATTGTTTAGGTCACAAAATCCCATTTTAGTCGACACTGTTCCACAGGTTGAAAAAAGACGGCAAGGAAAGCAGAAAAGGCATTTTCTTGCAGAACATCCACAAAGCCAGTCTTTTCACATATACCACTCCATTTGAAAAGAGCGAGTAACTTTCCGTCCTGTTGATTGAAACAAACCATTCAGCTCCGGCGTTGGTCTTCCTTGAGAAATTATCTCCTGCTTCGCTTGAAAGTCCACTTTAGAAAACTGTTTAAGTGCGGAAATGTAGTCATCCATGTTGAAATTCGGGGTGCAGAAGATGGAAAAAATAAGTCGCCGCGGCACATACCCACTGAGGCCACCATATGTCTGGGATCATCAGCGCCCCGCCTCTATCGTGAGGCACGAGAACTGTTTGCCTCACCTCAGACGTTTTTCTCTGCCGTTTTGATGGCTCAACCAAAACACAAAACATGTTACTCGCGGCGGCACTTGACTCGCTTACGCCACCGTATGTCTCTGATCATGAGCGCCCCTATCGTGAGGCATGAGAACTGTTTGCCTTACCTCAGACTTTTTTGTCTGCCGTTTTGAACGCTCAGCAACACACCAGACAAGAACACACTCTGGCTGCAAGGCAGACAGAGAAGTTTACGAGGGATTGCGAAAATTCAGCGATTTTGAAGAAAAAATAATCCAAATTGGTGAAGCCAAATGAAAATTAAAAACTAACAATTACAATTATTTTATCATTATATATTTTATTTCTTTGCATGATCACAGGTGAGGCACTGCCTCCCCTGACCGCACGTCACTGATTTATGAGTTGGGAAATTGTGTTAGATGTAAATATAAACGGAATACAATGATTTGCAAATCCTTTTTAACCCATATTCAATTGACTGCACTACAAAGACAAAATATTTGATGTTCAAACTATTAAACTTTATTTTTTTGTTGTTGCAAATAATAAACTTAGAATTTCATGGCTGCAACACGTGCCAAAGTAGTTGGGAAAGGGCATGTTCACCACTGTGTTACATCACCTTTTCTTTTAACAACACTCAATAAACGTTTGGGAACTGAGGAAACTAATTTAAAGTTAAAGTTAAAGTACCAATGATTGTCAAACACACACTAGTTGTGGCTAATGTGTCCTCTGCATTTGACCCATTCCCTTGATCACCCCCTGGGAGGTGAGGGGAGCAGATGGCAGCAGCGGTGCCGTGCCCGGGAATCATTTGTGGTGATTTAACCCCCAATTCCAACCCTTGATGCTGAGTGCCAAGCAGGGTGGTAATGGGTCCCATTTTAATAGTCTTTGTATGACTCGGCGTATGAACTCCCAACCTACCAATCTCAGGGCGGACACTCTAACCACTAGGCCACTGAGTAGGTTTGTTGAAGCTTTGAAAGTGGAATTAAATGGGTTGTACTTGTATAGCGCTTTTCTACCTTCAAGGTACTCAAAGCGCTTTGACATTACTTCCACATTTACCATTCACACACACATTCACACACTGATGGAGGGAGCTGCCATGCAAGGCGCCAACCAGCACCCATCAGGAGCAAGGGTGAAGTGTCTTGCTCAGGACACAACGGACGTGACGAGGTTGGTACTAGGTGGGATTTGAACCAGGGACCCTCGGGTTGCGCACGGCCACTCTTCCACTGCGCCACGCCGTCCCTTCATTCCCATGGGAATTCATTCCATTCTTGTTTTATGAAGAGTTTCAGTCATTCAACAGTCCGAGGTCTCCGCTGTCGTATTTTACACTTCCTAATGCGCCACACATTTTCGACGGGAGACAGGTGTGGACTGCAGGTGGGCCAAGAAAGTACCCGTACTCTTTTTTTACAAAGCCACGCTGTTGTAAACACGTGCTGAATGTGGCTTGGCATTGTCTTGCTGAGATAAACATGGGCGTCAATGAAAAAGACGGCGCTTAGATGACAACATATGTTGTTCCAAAACCTGTATGTACCTTTCAGCATTAATGGTGCCTTCACAGATGTGTAAGTTACCCATGCCTTGGGCACTAATGCACCCCCATACCATCATAGATGCTGGCTTTTGAACTTTGCGTTGATAACAGTCTGGATGGTTTGCTTCCCCTTTGGTCTGGATGATAGGATGTCGAATATTTAAAAAAAAAATTCAAATGTGGACTCGTCTGACCACAGAACAATTTTTCCACTTTGCGTTAGTCCATCTTAGATGATCTTGAGCAGAGAAAAGCCGGCGGTGTTTCTGGATGTTGTTGATAAATGGCTTTCGCTTTGCATAGTAGAGCTTTAACTTGCACTTACAGATGTAGTGACGAACTATATTTAGTGACAGTGGTTTTCTGAAGTGTTCCTGAGCCCAAATGGTGATATCCTTTAGAAATTGATGTCGATTTGATTGATGTCGGAGTGATTTTTCCAGATTCTCTGAAACTTTTGATGATATTATGGACCGTAGATGTTGAAATCCTAAATTTCTTGCAATTGCAATTTGAGAAACGTTGTTCTTAAACTATTTGACTATTTGCTCACGCAGTTGTGGACAAAGAAGTGTATTTCGCCCCATCCTTTCTAGTGAAAGACTTGGAATTTTTTGGGAAGCTGTTTTTATACCGATTCACGACACCCACCTGTTCCCAATTAGCCTGCACACTTGTGGGATGTTCCAAATAAGTGTTTGATGAACATTTCTCAACTTTATCAGTATTTATTGTCACCCTTCCCAACTTCTTTGTCACGTGTTGCTGCCATCAAAATCTAAAGTTAATGATTATTTGCAAAAAACAATTTTTTTATCAGTTTGAACATCAAATATGTTGTCTTTGGAGCATATTCAACTGAATAGAGTTGAAAATGATTTGCAAATCATTGTATTCCGTTTATATTAACATCTAACACAATTTCCCAACTCAAATGGAAACAGGGTTTGTAAATATATATGTGACAGGACTCCAGCCGTCATCGTGTGGGTTGTGGCGACAATCGATACAAGACGCATCGTAGCAGGTTTGACTCTGATTTATTGTTTCAACAATCATGTCTTCTCGCCTGTCTGTCGCGCCAATTTCTAGCACGCCGGCTCTTCCTGCTCCTCGCGGCGCACCTTTCGGTGGCCGGTGGCTGCGTCTTCCGCGGGGTGGCATCTCGCTCTGGGTTGTTTTCATCTCTCTCGTGGTCGTTGTTGTCCGTTGTGTTCTCGCCTACTTCTGCCACGATTGTTCCTCCTTCTCTCTTTTTATGCTGCAGCAAAAGATGCAGGGATTGAGCACAGGTGTGTTGTGTACGCACCTGACTCTGTTGGCTGTAGTGTCGCTCCAGCCGTGCCCCGCCTCTCCGCTCTGCTGCATGCTCCGCCTCCTGGCCGCCATCTTGGGCAGGACCACAGTTTGCCCTGGCCTGTCGGCTCGTCGGCTCCGCCTCTCCACAATATATATTTAATTTTTTCTTTTTTTTTTTTCTTTCACGGTACTGTATATTAAAGTGTCAGCTCAGTTACCAGAATTGTACTTTTAAGTTTACAATGGGTTTTTTTTACACCAATTTGCTGCAATTGGAAAAATGGTACCATTGGTGGTTTTACAGTAAATTTATAGAAATTGACCTGTCAGGTTTTGACAGCAAAATCTACCGATTTTTTTGGCCTCGCGGACATGCCATCAATGATCGTAACATGACTTGATTAACGTGGACCCCGACTTAAACAAGTTGAAAAAACGTATTCTGGTGTTCCCATTTAGTGGTCAATTGTACAGAGTCTGTACTGTACTGTGCAATCTACTAATAAAAGTTTCAATCAGTCAATCAATCAATCGTGCAGCTGGAAAGAGGTCAGTATAAATATGTGTTCTATTTGCTAGCCTCTCCAAACAAAATGATACGACAGCACAAAGTTGTCCCGTGGGCCCCATTTTGGGCATCTGTGGTTTAGAGCAGTGGTTCTCAACCTTTTTTTCAGTGGTGTACCCCCTGTGAACATGTTTTTAATTCAAGTACCCCCTAATCAGAGCAAAGCATTTTTGGTTGAAAAAAAGAGATAAAGAAGTAAAATACAGCACTGTCATCAGTTTCTGATGTATTAAATAGTATAACAGTGCAAAATATTGCTCATTTGTAGTCGTCTTTCTTGAACTATTTGGAAAAAATATATATAAAAATAACAAAAAAATTGTTGAAAAATAAACAAGTGATTCAATTATAAATAAAGATTTCTACACATAGAAGTAATCATCAACTTAAAGTGCCCTCTTTGGGGATTGTAATAGAGATCCATCTTGATTCATGAACTTAATTCTAAACATTTCTTCACAAAAATATTTATGGAACATGTCCACAAAAAATCTAGCTGTCAAAACTGAATATTGCATTGTTGCATTTTTTTTTCACAGTTTATGAACTTACATTCATATTTTCTTGAAGTATTCTTCAACAAATATATTTATAAAAGATTTTTGAATTGTTGCTATTTTTAGAATATTTTTGAAAAATCTCACGTACCCCTTGGCATACCTTCAAATACCCCCAAGGGTACTCGTACCCCCATTTGAGAACCACTGGTTTAGAGCATGCTTTTATTGAGGAAGCCTGACCTGTGTCATCGCAGAGGTAGTTGCATTCGGGCAGATAACAAGGCGGACGCAGGTGTAAACAAGCGATCATTAGTGTGATGGATGTCGTTTGAAAAGCACTCACTTTATCATTATTCATGTCGTTGGCAAAAAAGCTGCAAACGTCAGAGTAAACACAAGACACTGCCATTGTGTGCTTTCCACAAGTGTGAATTAGATGTGAGCCCGCACTTTGGACAAATCTACTGTGGGTCAAAATGTGTGCAGCAGTAATAAAGCGGTCACTTCATTCATTAAACTTTTATATCATCAATCTCCAATATTTTTGTTTGTGGAATGCTGGTGCCAGCAACTCATACACTGTTTTTTATAATGATTAAAGATCAACATGATCAGCATCTGAACAGTACTATCAAACCTGTTTAAAGCAGCCACTCAAGGGAAAAGTGCACTGCAAAAAGTCCATCCGTCCATCCATTTTCTACCGCTTATTCCCTTTCGGGGTCGTTGTTCAAAAACAAGAAAAAATATACAAAAATGAGGGGTATTTTATTTGAACTAAGGAAAATTATCTGCCAATAGAACAACAAAATTTGGCTTGTCCAGACTTTCCAAAACAAGTAAAATTAGCTAACCTCAATGAACCCAAAAATACCTCAAAATAAATATATTCTCACTAATAACAAGTGCACTTTTCTTGGTAAGAAAAAAGATACCTTTTTGCTCAATATGTTGAAAAATATTCTTAAATTAAGTAAATGCTAGTGCCATTATCTTGACATAATGATATGCGCTCGGCATTATAATTCTTAAAACCAGCAAACTTACACTAAAAACAAATTTTTGTTCTTAATGGAAAGGCAACAAGGCAACTGCTTGTTACTCTCGGGTTCTCCTAGCCGCTCAGGCAAATCATATTGTCTACAAATGCATTTTTCCATCGACAACATGACATCATCGCTCCAAGTGCGTGCTCTTTCGGTCATTAGTGCGCATATATACAGCCCGGCCCCCGACCAAAAAATGTTTTATTGTAATTTTGAAGAATTCATCTGAATGTGCATGAACTATTTCTGCACAAAATTGCTAGAAATGTAACATGTTAAATGTTTAAATATTAACTGTCCGTTTACTGTACTGTTCCAACTCTACTATAGGAATACCTATTTTATCTTGTTTCAGTGAAAATAAAACAGCAAAGTCCATTTGGCTGTCATCTGTTTTAATTATGAGAAACAATTTTGTCAAAGTCATGATTTTTTTGTTCATGCTTGAAATAAGAAATTATTACTTTAAAAAAAGTAGTTTTATACTTACTTTATGAGTGTTGATGACACAGCTTTGCAACAGTTGATATTCTAGTTTCAAGCACGTTTTACTCAATATAGGTCATAACGTCTCAGCTACAAGCTGTAATATGTTACTGAGATCATCCATCCCTTTTCTACCGCTTATTCCCTTTGGGGTCGCGTGGGGCGCTTGTGCCTATCTAAGCTACAATCTGGCGGAAGGCGTCGTACACCCTGGACAAGTCGCCAACACACATATAGACAGACAACATTCACACTCACATTCACACACTAGGGCCAATTTAGTGTTGCCAATCAACCTATCCCCAAGTGCATGTCTTTGGAGGTGGGAGAAGCCGGAGTACCCGGAGGGAACCCACGCATGCACGGGGAAAACATGCAAACTCCACACAGAAAGATCCCGAGCCCGGGATTGAACCCTGACTACTAAGGACCTTCGTATTGTGAGGCAGATGCACTAACCCCTCTTCCACCGTGAAGCCCTTACTGAGATCATTTACAGTGTAGGACCAAAACCCTTAAAACAAGTAAAACACTCTAACATAAAATCTACTTAGTGAGAAGAATTATCTTATCAGACAGAAAATAAGCAAATATCACCCTTATTTGAGATATTTAATCATACTTAGATTTCAGTTTTTGCAGTGGGGCCACTATACACAGGTTATCACGACCAACTCACACCTTCCAGTTGGATATGACGGGAAACGTTGAATTAGTAAACAGAAGCGATGAAAAGTTGAGTAAAGCTGATCCACTGAAAGTTTGAGAACAATTGATAGGACAGATGGAAGGGTTTAGAGGTACAAACGATATAAATGATATGAATTTAGCTTAAAATAGATATTTTATGGCTATCGGGATATCGTGACAATGAATGTTTGAACGATTTTTCATTTGACAGCAATAAATGCACAAACGTGTGTGCAATGTAGCATCCTCGCCAGCGGCTAACGTCCCTCCACAGTGCAAAGACACTTCTAAGTCAGCAATCCTCGCTTCTATGGTGGCAAAAAAGCGATGTTTCTTTCATGTGTCATTACCATCGAGGGATAGCTAAACATGCTGCTCTTCACACCTTAGGACCACACAAGTGATCTACAAGAAAGTCACAGCTCTGGCAGGTGCAAGGTACGTGAAAAAAAAAAATGAAAAAAAAAGATGCAGCTGCCACTTGCCGACAAGAAGTGGTCAGTGGGGCAAAACAGTGCTACCAGAGATGGAACTGGACTTAGAAGCGATAATAGGAACTCTACAACACGTAAATGAATTATGAAGTGATCTCAACATTCACCAAGAACAGATGGTCAATGGTGTACAAAAGGATGTTGCAGATCTCCAAGAACAGGTTATCAGAGACTTAAAATAATCTTGTAATGAAATGATGGGATTTAGAAAGTTCGGAGAAAAAAATTTACATTTTCAGTGAAGACAACACAGCATTAAAACAGGAGGGGCAGAAGATGAAAGAGGAGGATGCAACATTGGGCCAACAGTCCAATGCCAAGCAGCACGACAACAACCGTTGGAACAACAGCAGTGTTGTGCAGAACATTAAAAGGGAGATAGAAGCATTGCGCTAATGTCATGATCCGTGGTCTGATCATGTTTCGGTTAGTTCAATCAATCAATCAATCAATGATTATTTATATAGCCCTAAATCACTAGTGTCTCAAAGGGCTGCACAATCCACAACACAAACCACAACAACATCCTCGGTAGAGCCCACATAAGGGCAAGGAAAACTCACACCCAGTGGGACGTCGGTGACAATGATGACTACGAGAAACCTTGGAGAGGACCGCATATGTGGGCAACACCCCCCTCTAGGGGAACCGAAAGCAATGGATGTCGAGCGGGTCTAACATGATACTGTGAAAGTTCAATCCATAGTGGATCCAACACAACCGTGATAGTCCAGTCCAAAATTGATCCAAGACAGTAGAGAGAGTCCCGTCCAAAGTGGAGCCAGCAGGAAACCATCCCAAGCGGAGGCGGATCAGCAGCGCAGAGATGTCCCCAGCCGATACTCGGGCGAGCGGTCTATCCTGGGTCCCGAGTCTGGACGAGCGGTCCATCCTGGGTCCCGACTCTGGACAGCCAGTATTTCATCCATGGCCACCGGACCGGACCCCTTCCACAAGGGAGAGTGGGACAGAGGATAAAAAGAAAAGAAACGGCGGATCAATTAGTTTAAAAAGGGAGTCTATTTAAAGGCTAGAGTATACAAATGAGTTTTAAGGTGAGACTTAAATGCTTCTACTGAGGTAGCATCTCGAACTGTTACCTGGAGAGCATTCCAGAGTACTGGAAAACTCTCTATAGCCCGCAGACTTTTTTTGGGCTCTGGGAATCACTAATAAACCTGAGTCCTTTGAACGCAGATTTCTTGCCGGGACATATGGTACAATACAATCGGCAAGATAAGCTGGAGCTAGACCGTGTAGTATTTTATACGTAAGTAGTAAAACCTTAAAGTCACATCTTAAGTGCACAGGAAGCCAGTATAAGTGAGCCAGTATAGGCGTAATATGATCAAACTTTCTTGTTCTTGTCAAAAGTTTAGCAGCCACATTTTGTACCAACTGTAATCTTTTAATGCTAGACATGGGGAAACACGAAAATATTTCGTTACAGTAATCGAGGCGGGACATAACAAACGCATGCATCAGAGAAAGTACATGTATACAAACTAAGATAAGTTCAAAGATCACTGAAATTAGTGGGACAAAACGATGCTTGACAAATACTCTCATTAGTGAAGCATGCATTATATAAACAGTGGGATTTCTAACAATTAAGAAGGTTTGTGTCATGTTTGTCCTACAGAAAATGTATTAAAACAAAAAATGTTTTTTTTCTTCATCTTTTTCCATTTTCACACATTTCTGAAAGAGATCCAGGGAGCCAATAAGGCCACACTAAAGAGTCGCATGTGGCTCTAGAGTCGCGGGTTGCTGACCCCCGATCTTGGCAAAGTATTTGCTTTAGCTCTAAGTGCGATCAACGTGTTGTGCCTTCGCCTTGTGTTGCTTTTTGTTTGTACAGTACCTCTTTGAAAGTTATTAATTAAATCATGTTTTTATCTGCACGCCTTGTCCGAAGTAGTCCGTCTGCATTTCGGGAGAATGAACCCCGCAGGAAGCTGCGAAAACCTCGCCATGACAGCTAACAGGAGATAACACGGATTTAAAGAACTTCAGGGAGGAGATGGCTGCATTGAGACATCAGCTCAATGCCAGGCAACATCAGATATCACCACTCTGGAGAATATCAATATTTTGGGAAACATCAAAGAGGAAGTGGATCGGTTTACATGACAGAATGACATCATCAAACCTCGATCCTATGCAAGAGCAGTTGACAACAAAAGAGAACCAGACAACATGGACGCTGCTTCAACAGAGCACCAAGATAATTGATATTGATATTAACACCATCGATGTGTGCATTTTACAGAATAGAAGAGGCAACAACACCACGCCAGTCATTTTCGTGAAGCTCGCCAGCAGGAAATGGCATTGCTGACACAGGGGAAAAAAGTTGAAGGGCACAAATGTGTACATGAACGAGCACCTCCCTGCTGAAATCGCCAAGAAAGCACGTGGAGCGCGACCTGCAAAATCTATAAAGCTGAATGGAGGTCCACAAGTACGAGTTCTAGTTGTCAAAGACATTAGGATCTGGAAGAATATCACAACTGCCAGCAACTATGACAACAACAACAGCATCGTATGCTTGTTCGAAATAGACTGAAAATGAACTCAATTCAACTCAACTGCCAAACACAGTAGGCACTTATCCAATTAAAAGTACTTTTTAGGATAAAAATTCTTTATTTTGCCAGAAGACGGAGAGTCTATTGTCTTGCAGTAGAAGGCTAGGCTTGCTACACATCATTCCAACATTTCTAACCAGCTGTTGTTAATTACCGTTTCATTGTCTCCTCCTTTACCTAAATAGTTGGCACCGAGGTAGCAATTAAAAGTAGTTTTTCGGACAATCCAATTTTTTGTAAGGGTTTGTGGGTGAAGCAACTCGGACTCTTCCTTGCACACATCCACACCAGTTAAAGGCACATCTGAACCGAGGATGTCATTGTGGCTTGTGCAGCCCTTTGAGACACTTGTGATTTAGGGCTATATAAATAAACATTGATTGATTGATTGAACTGCGAAACAAAAATTTAGCCTGGCGCTTCTTACGTCTTCAGATGAGACTGGAGGTTTGAATAGTGTCCTGTGCTGGGTATTACAACCAATGACAGCATTTTCATGTCTAAACTACAGATGTGCACACATAAACTAAAAATGGCGGACCCCCTCAAGACAGTTTGGGTTGATTTATACCATATATGGATAGTCTGCTGACAATGTTCCCAAATGGTGTCACCAATTGTGCAGATCCCAAACGAACCGTTTGGAGGAAGTAGATTGGAAGGCAAAATCGTTCTAAAAATATCTCAGCAATGCCTCCACGCTTTGATTTCAAATGTTCGTGTCAGGTTTGTCATTGACAGTTTAGTTATGTTTTGTTTTTTCCTCTGTTTGTCTTTATTTCCTGTCAGCGGTCTTATTTTGGTTGTTTCCTGCTTTTCTCCCTCAGCTGCAGGTGATCGGCACCAGGCCACACCTGGTGTCAATCAGCCAGCTGCTATTTAAACCTGCTTTGCCCTCCAATCAGTGCTGGAGTATTGTCATCGTCGCTGTTTGCGGTAAGCTGTTCCTGTTTGCTGGTTCCTGATAGCTATTTGCAGTGTACTATCAACTAGCTACCTGTCTCTTGTTTTCCTGTTAACTATATCCTGTTAGCTGTTTAGTTTGCCTGTTCCTGGTTCCTGTATTCTCTTAATTTTCGGACATTAAATCATGTTTTACAGCACAAAGCCATCCGTCTCTGCATCTTGGGGTTTGTCACTGTGAACGGCTTCCTGCCGTCATTGTGCGGGTTGCATGGACCATTCAGGAAGGACATCGCTGCTGAGCAGGTTAGACTCTTTTATTTTTTCAAATACAAGCTTGTCTTTCGGTCCGGTCGCTGTTTCAGCTCCTTTCCTCCTGCTCACTCCTCGCTCTCCTTCAGTCAGCCACGTCGTCGTGCGCTCTTCTGCTTCCACTCCTCGATCTCTGCTTCAGTATCTCTAACTCCTTCTGCCTCGATCACTTGTCCTTCTCCCCTTTTATACAGCATGAGGAGAAATGTTAATTGTGAGCCGGTGTGTGTGTCACGCACCTGATTTGGATTGTGGCGGCATCGCTCCCAGCAAGCCCCGCCTCTTTGTTCCGCTGCATTCTCCGCCTCCTGGCCGCCATCTCGAGCAGGGCCAAAGCATGTCCTGCCCCCCCGTCGGCACGTCGGCGTCGCCTCTCCACAGTCACCAACTCTTTGTGACAGTTCGGGACTTATGCAGATCCCAGATGCACAACAGCAAGTACTAATCGGTAAGAAAAGTTGGTTTTGCATGATAGGGCGCCCTTGAAGAGTCCCGTCACAGAATCAAATATTTTCGAAAGTTGAGGTATTAAAAAAAAAAACCTGTGCCGGCCATTAATATCTCCTGTACCCAACTTTGATTTTAGAATTAAAATGAAAAGATATGTCCTCCCACTTCCAAAGACATGCACCTGGGGATAGGTTGATTGGCAACACTAAATTGGCCCTAGTGTGTGAATGTGAGTGTGAATTTTGTCTGTCTATCTGTGCTGGCCCTGCGATGAGGTGGCGACTTGTCCAGGGTGTACACCGCCTTCCGCGCGATTGTAGCTGAGATAGGCGCCAGCGCCCCCCGCGACCCCAAAAGGGAATAGGCGGTAGGAAATGGATGGATAGATGGATGTAAATAAAAAAAGACCATGTCAAACAAGAAAACATTATTAATTTATACTGTTCCTTTTTAGTGTGCAATAAAGTTACTCTGTTTTCCGGACCATAGGGCGCACCGGATTATAAGGCGCACTGCCGATGAGCGGGTCTAGTCTGTCAGGATCGCCATTGACAGTTTGTTTGTGTTTTAGTTTTTCTCCTGTGTGTTAGTATTTTCCTGTTTTTAGTTCCTCTCAGTGCTCTTATTTTGTCTGTTTCCTGTTTTTTTCCCTGTGTGCTGTTTTCCCCTCAGCTGTGGCTGATTGGTACCTGGTCAATCACTCCGCTCCTATTTTACCTGCTTTGTTCTTCCAGTCAGTGCTGGATTATTGTCTTGTCGATGTCGCTCTTGTCGCTCCTGTCGTGTCGTGCCGGGTCTTGTATTTGCAGCGTAGAGGTAAGCTATATCCGTTAGATATTTGTAGCTTACTGTTTTTTGTTCCCTGCTTCCAGTTTGGTTTTATATTACATGTACAACTTCTGTTTCCTGCTTGATTCTTGCTAGCTTCCATGCTAGTGTTCGTTTTTGTTTTCTAGCTCCCCTGCTAGCTCCCTTAGTTTGTTATCCGCCTCGTGCACGCTTTGTGTTAGTACCCTTTGTTTGTTCTTGTTCTATTACCTGAATTAAATCATGTTTACTTGCAAAATGTCCCCCTCCTTCTCTGCATCTTGGGGTTCGTCATAAACTAACTCTGACATAGTCAGGTCTATTTTCATTCAAAATGCGCATCGGATTATAGAGTGCATCAAAGGGGCCGTATTATTATTTTTTTTCTAAATGTAAAACACTACATTGTGGTCTACATAACATGTAATGGTGTTTTTTAGGTCAAAATGTTGCATAGATTATGTTTAACAGATCATCTTCAAGTCCCTTTCTGACAGTCGCTTCAGGATGCACCGTTTTGTGGGCGTTCTTATTTACATGACTCACCTCCGGCAGCATCTTCTCCCCGTTATCTTTGTTGTAGCGGTGCAGCGTACAAGGACTGGAGTGGAAGAAGTGTCAAAAGATGGAGCTAAGTGTTTTAAATACATTCAGACTTTACTTCAGGGGTGTCCAAAGTGCGGGCCGGGGGCCATTTGCGGCCCGCAGCTAATCGTTTACCGGCCCGCCACACATTCTGCAAAAAAATTGCCAAATTGATAGTATTGCAAAAATGAAAAAAAAACATTTAAAAAAAGTGGAATGAGGTGAAATCTAATGAGAAAAAGTGGCAATGTTGACACAAAGCTGCCATGCAGGCAGTTTTTTTGTTCCTTTTGTCTTTATTTTTCTTTTTTTTCCATTGCTCAAAAAAAAAAGGACAAAAGAATATATATGTTATAATGAATTATTACTTAACAATTATCACTTTAAAATGTTTTATGTGGAAAAAATATTGCATATGTTGTGTGGTTGCCACATAAAAACATCAAAGTTTTGACAAAAGAGCATAAAACAAACAAAATAATAGTTCAAACTTAAAATCGACATATATATCGGAAGTTGATCTTGAAATTTAAGGGTTAAAAGTTTAAAAAAATAAAATAAAAATGTATTACTTTATGAGTGGGGAACCTTTTGGATCTCAAATATATTTAGTAAGATTTCATTAACTTTTCACTGTGATTACTCAAAAATATTAAATCATTGAAATCAATGGTGTCCTGCATTATTGATCTTTGAGGGCTTTAATTGCTAAATAAAGGAACTCTCCTGAAGGAATCAATAAAGTACTATCTATTTATCTATCTAAATACTGCATATTTCAGTTTTACTTTAAAAAACAAAAAAGTTGTCTTTGACAGAAAAGGCATAAAACCTTTTTTGTTTTACTTTATATCAACCTCAAGTTGGTATAGACATTTACTGTAAGCATTAAATAAATAAGATAATAATTAGACTTATTTTTAACATTTTAGTGACTGAGACCCTCTATGCTCCCCAGGATCCCTAAGGATTAAAAAAAAAAGTCCATATATTTTGTTATGGTTTGAAAATTAAAAATATCAAAATGGCCCCTGCATGCTTAAATTTTTCCGTGTGCACCCCTCTGTGGAAAATGTTTGAACACCCCTGCTTTACTTCAATCAATAACACAGCAGCATCTCCTCACTAGTGACTCACTAGTGGCTCACTAGTGCAACAACAACAACACCACCAGAAATCTGTCGCGTGAAAAACCATCCGCACGGAACTCTTTAATAACTAAAGTTCCTTGGGTGAATAATGTAAACTCACTACACCGGTATCTTTTAGCGCTTTCATGGCGAGTTTACTAAGAGATATAAGTAAGAACTTTACACTACTTTATATTAGAAATGGCAACAGCGGAGGATGAATGTCTCATAACAAAAAGTTTGATAAAAAGAAGAAGCTTATTGACCACGAAGTCCCCACGGAGTACAAAGGCGGACACATGCAAATTACCAGAATGTATGCAGATCCCAAATACAGATCAGCAGGCACCAGAAGGTAAGAAAAGTTGCTTTTGCAAAATATTGCAAAACAAAACGCCAGATAATATGTCTTACCTTATACACACACCATAATAATACTGGTATGTTGAAGCACAGTACAATCCATCGGGCGGTGCGGCATCATGGCTTACCAAAGTCGTACTAAAACATTTTGATGGATTTTTGAGCGCCATGTGTAATGTTCTATATTTTTGATGGAACATATAAAATGTTGGTGTTGTTTATTTGAGTCATATTGCCATCTTAGGGCAGTCTACACGTATATCTTATTTGTGACCGCCATCTACTGGTCAAACTTATCATTTCACCATCTACCAAATAAAATTGCTCAGAGGTCGGTAAGCACAACCATAAATATTCCGTACATTAGGCGCACCGAGTTATTAGGCGTGCTGTCGAGTTTTGAGAAAATTAAAGAATTTTAAGTGTGCCTTATAGTCTGAAAAATACGGTAGGCGTTTCATTGAAAATAACCAATAATCAAGCAGTACAAAAAGAGCTTTGCCGTGATCACGTGGCGTCTCGTGAACGCAGGCTCGGGTGGCGCGCCTGTCTTTTCCTCTCTCTCCCTTCACTCGTGCTCAGCAGCTCTCAACCAACTGGCAGGTGATTTTTTTTCTCTCTCTGCCAACATAACTTATATCCTATATTCATTTTAATGTTTTTTTATGAAACGACAGCAAGTAAAGATTTCTTAGGGGATTTGGAATATACTTTATCAGGTAAGTTGAGACTACATGGACTATTTACTTACTGTTTGCTCGGCTTATTGATAGTATTGTAAGATGGATGTGCTGTATGGATGTCATTTAATGTGCTTTAACGTGTTTTGGGATGAAATTAAAATAGATTAGCTTCATTGACCAAGCTTTGATCACTAAGATTGTGTGCGTGTGTGTGTGTGTGTGTGTGTGTGTGTGTGTATGTGTGTGTGTGTGTGTGTGTGTGTGTGTGTGTGTGTGTGTGTGTGTGTGGTGTGTGTGTGTCACGTCCTGATTTCCATTCAATCTGATGACTTCCTGATCAGCCATACCTGATGAGGCTGACCCGTCCTAATTAAAAAATCTGTTTACCGTGTCTTCTGATAGTGCTGACTTTGCTCTTCCTCCTCCCAGGATGTGCGGCATGGACGTGGACCTGGACGATGGAGGCTCAGGCGAGGAGGACAAGGAGGAAGAGTTGTGGATGGGCGAGCAGGTCAAGATGCTTCCCCCTCCAGTGGCTCACAGCGGAGGCTCGGCGTGGGGCAGCCAGAGAGGACGGTGTGGCTGTCTGGCATGCGGGGCTGCTCTGGTCCTTTGGGACGTGTCGGTGGTTCTGGCTGGCGCCCTGCTGCTAGCCGGGGTTTTCTTTGTGGTGCTGCTGCCTGCCGCGCTGCCGCTCTATGCCGGCTTCCTGTGCCATTCCAGAGTGAGTGACGAGCACCTCTTTATATTCTCGGATTTCTTGTTTCTGCTTTACATTGTGAATAATTACGGTCAAGGTTAGTACACATTATTTAACTCGGAAGTACATTATGACAAAAGACATGGGATCCAGTATGGACCCCTGTGGGACACCATATATATTTATATATATTTTTTTGTCCTGTCCATCTTCTCAGGCAAATCATATAGTTGATCGGCTGTTCAGATTTACGATTTAATAAGTGTGGGATACTTCTCTTGTTGCCTTAATTGTATTTGACTTTGTTGAATTTATTCATATTATCATTTGGTGGAGCCGGGCCGGAGCAGGAGGAGATAGAAAGAGTAAAAAAAGGAAGACAGAGGGGGAAATTGTGGGGACTAGAGGTGAATTAGACAGAGAAACAAAAACAACAACAGCAAACACAACAAAAAACAACAACAACAACAACAATAGAACAACACCAGCACATACAATATGTACAAATGATGGTAAAAGTGATAGCAAAGAAGCAGTTAGCGAAATAAATAATAATACAGAAATGACAGTGAGCATATTTACACTACAACTGGAGCATTACAAATACCAAAAGAGATAGGGCTATTGATAATGAACAATACCAATAATTCACCTCCATTATCAACAATACAGTTGTTCAAATGCAACAATACATATACGTAATGATAACTACAGATAACAAATGAATACCGGAAAAATGGAGGGGAAGAAAGAGAAGAAACCTATATTAACCTTGTAGGATGTTATAGTAACAATAGGTTAAGCTTTGTCAGTGTGCCGTGTGTTACCCAGTTTCCCCAAGGGCAACAATGTTAATAGAGAACATGTTTGAAGGCATCAAACTGAACCTTTTGTGTCCTACCTCTCAAATAGTTGCCTTGAAAGATATGCCCAGATTTTTATATATTATATGAAATTAACATTTTCCACCAGGAAGGTGAATATGTCATAGAAGTGTGGACTCTTACTTGTAAATAACTGGAAATTACTTTTTGATTGGGCTACATTTTGCTTTGTAAGACACGCTATGCATGTACCGTATTTTTCCGACTATAAGGCAGACTTAAAATCCTTTAATTTTCTAAAAAATAGACAGTGCGCCTTGTAACCCGGTGAGTCTAATGTAGGGAATAATTCTGGTTGTGTTTACTGACCACAAAGCAATTATATTTGGTACATGATGTAATAATAAGTGTGTCCAGTAGATGGTAGTCACACATAAGAGATACGTGTAGACTGCAATATGACGCCAGTAAACAACACCAAAACTTTAAATGTTCCATTGAAAATAAACACATTACACATGGCGCTCAAAAATCTGTCAACATTTTTTAGTATGACTGTGTAGCCGCACCGCTCGATGGATTGTCGATCCATTACGGCTTTAAATGTTCTATTGAAACTAAAGAACATCACACACCGCGCTTCAGAATCTTTCAAAATGCTTTAGTACGTTTTAGAAGCTGCACCGCTGGATGGATTGTCGATCCATTACGGCTACCGTAGTCAGAGATACAAGTATTACTATGGTGTGTGTATAAGGACCATAAAATGTAACCCATTAGCAGACATATTATTTGACGTTTAGTTTCACAATATTATGCAAAACCAACTTTTCTAACCCTCTGCTACCTGCTGATGTGTATTTCAGATCTGCATAAGTCCTGAAAATGTGTGCACATCCTCCACTGTAGTCCGTGAAGATGCCGTAGTCAATAGTAGCTTCTTCATTTTCTTCATCATGTTATGTGACATTCATCCTCTGTTGTTGCCATTTCTAATATAAAGTAGTGTAAAGTTCTAAGTTACTTATATCTCCCCATGAAAGTGCTAAAACCTACCGGTGTGGTGAGTTTACATTATTCACCCAAGTAACTTTTGTTAATAGAGAGTTCTGGTAGGACGTTTTTTCACGGGACACATTTCCGGCGTTGTTGCACTAGTAAGCCACGGATGAGGAGATGCTGCTCACTTGTTGTTATTTAAGTAACATTTGAATATCATTAAAACAGTTAGCTCCATCTTTTGACATTTATTCCACTCCCGTCCTTGCACGCTACACCGCTACAACAAAGATGACAGGAAAAAGTCACTGCCGAAGGTGAGCCATGTAAATAAGACCTCCAAAGATGATCTGTAAAACATCATCTATGCAACATTTTGACCAAAGAACCAAAATTACATGTTATTTTCACCACAAGGAAGTGTTTTACATTTTGAAAAAAATCCTAATATGACTTCTTTAAGGCGCCTTATAATCCGATTGTGGCTTTTGTGTTATGATCCGTTGCCCGGTTCATGTTTTGTTCTGTTACTTTTTACTACCTCAGTTCTGTTTTATGCACCCCTGGGTTTGTGTTTCCATGACTCCAGATTAGTTCCACCTGCCTCTGATTAGTGTACGGGACACTCACCTGCTCTAGGGCACTAATCAAAGTGCTTACTTATTCCCATTTTTCGTGCTATCGACACGCTTTTGTTTTTCCTGTTCTTCCTGCATGGTCTATGCAAATAAATAAATTCCTACCCGCATGCTTCGTCCGGAGTTTTCCGTCAGCATCTTGGGAGAACGACCTTGCTGGATAGATAGTACTTTATTGATTCCTTCAGGAGAGTCCCCTCAGGAAAATTAAAAGGATGATCTTTCTTTCCACTCCTTTTACACATGTCATAGGGATGTCATGCACTGTCAACAACCACATGAGTCTTGGTAACAGTCCATGTTGGTAGAGCCATATAAAGTAGTGTTCAGTTCCAAGTTACTTATATCTCGCCATGAAAGCGCTAAAACATACCGGTGTAGTGAGTTTACAATATTCACCCAAGGAACTTTAGTTATTAGAGATTATTGTTAGTTATTGCACACTACACCGCTACAACAAAGATGACGGGGAGAGACTGACAAGGATGTACCGACTTGGTCGCATAAACATGCAACCATGTCGTATGTACATTTTGTATGAAAAAAGACTTGAATAGACCCGCGCCTTATAATCTTGTGCGCCCTATGGTCCAGAAAATACGGTAATATATACAGATCCAAGTTTTATAATCGGAATAAATTATCTACAATTAGTTGCTGTAAGTCTTGCCGTGGCCATGCAATTATGGTATTGTAAGATGGTATTGTAAGATGGATGTGCTTTATGGATTTCATTTAATGTGCTTTAACGTGTTTTGGGATGAAATTCAAATAGATTAACTTTAGTGACCAAGTATTGATCACTCTGGTGAGGGCGGTCGCACTCTCCGTTTCCTCCTTCCCCGCTTGCTCTCTTTGTCTTTGTCTGAACTTTTTTAAAGCCCATTTCTTTGCGCTGTCCTCTACTCCAAATTTCAATATGAATATGATCAGCTGGACTCTTGACGCAATTGACACAGTCTTTTCGACAAGAAGAAGAGGTCCGGGGGAGCCTGGCTTCCCTGATGGAACCATCGCTGCGGGGTACGTGAGGGACTCCTGGAACACATGGAGGATCATGTGCCTCTCAGCACTCTCCATCGAGGACGTCGAAGACATCTACCTATTTGGAGCTGTGATCGCGGGGCACTTGCTGATTGGGCTGGGGCATTGCTCTGGTGTATCGACAAAATCGGAAGACGATGGTAGCCACTCAAGGGGCCCAACAGCTGTTCAACGCAATGGAAGGATTGGGTCGGGCTGTGGGAGAAGGAATAATTAATTGGAATTGAAGATATCCAGCATGGACAAACAGAGCGATAAGTCACTATTTTTGTCTCCTCAAAGCAAAACAATTTCTTAATCTACGATTTGGACTCCCTTGAATGGCCTTGACACAGGAACGGGCTGTTCTGAAGAAAATCTCCCGAGGCCTCCTCAAAGATAGATGCTTTTGACCTTCCTTTTTGTCAACAACACCTGTAGCTGAACTCTATCGGCCTCAGGCATACAAAAACATTCATCATCCCTCCCAAAGTTAATTGGATATATACGCACACACATGACCCCCAACCTTGAAATCAACACCTTCACCACTGCTTAATTCCCCTGGGGCTGTGGATGGCTGAGCAGCGCTATACAGCGTTACCGATTCTCCTCAAACCCACCTCCTCCCTTTGTTGCAATTGGTGTGATATACGTGCCATGTTCAAATGTGTGCCATGCTCTGTGAGTTTTTTTTTTCCTTGGACTTAGTCTGGACCCCTCCTGAGGGTCTAGCCTTAGACTGATATTTTTTTACTCCCCCTCCTCTCACCCAATGTCACCCTTTTCTCATCTTTTTAAGGAACGCCGTAAAAATGGCTGATCCGTTGGCGGTCCCGTCTTGTTTCCCTGTAACGTATGTCTGCTCTTAGCGGGACTGTGCCGAAAATATAATTTTCAGTTCTTATGTGTCTTGTGCATGTTAAGAATTGACAATAAATAATCTTGAATCTTGAATCTTAAAAATACATTTTGCTGTATAGCGGCCATTTTTTTTTGTTCTACCAATCATGCGTAAATTTGACACACACACTGTCAATCAATCAATCAATAAATCAATCATTGTGTCTCAAAGGACTGTACAAGCCACAACGACATCCTCGGTTCAGATCTCACATCAGGGCAAGGAAAAACTCAAATCTAACGGGACAATGAGAAACCTTGGAGAGGACCGTAGATGTACCTCCCCAACCCCTACCCCAGGAAGACCGGTGCAATGGACGTCGAGTGGATCTAGCATAAAACTGTGAGAGTCCAGTCCATAGTGTCCCCAACCGTTGCACAGGCAAGCGGTCCACCCCGGGTCCCGACTTTGGACAGTCAGCACTTTATCTGTGGCCACAGCACCTGTGCCCTCCCTCCCAGAGGGAGAGGGGGTCGGAACAGAAAAGAAAAGAAACGGCAGATCAACTGGTCTAAAATGGGGGTGTATTTAAAGGCTAAAGTATACAAATGAGTTTTAAGATGGGACTTAAATGCTTCTACTGTATGCTTGTCAGTCCTTTAAAGATGTGTACCTAATTTATGGTGATTCGGCCAATAAAGCATCAAATTATAATGGATGTTTGGTAGAACGCGTTTACCCGTGTGAGAAATTTCAAGTCAATCAGACTTATGCGGTTACACTGACGTAAAACACAGAAGCGGTGTATTTGCTCAACTTTGCCCCTTTCTGTGTGCATCTTTTTTCAGATGAGGATTTGTAAAATGTGACAATTGCCTTTAGAAGTACAGTCCTTTTATACAAACTAACTCCAATTTCAGGGCCCAGTAGCATTTGCACAATGGATTTAGACGATAATTCATACATTGATTTGCATTTGGAACAAAATAAATGTTTTTTTTTACAAAATATAGCATCCAGTAGGTCCAGCCTTAGTTGTTTAGTGTGAAACACTTATGGTTGTTGACAATAGAGTTTCTATGGAAAAGACCAACTAGCACAACACAAGTGAACACCATTTAAAGGGAAATAACACTTTTTTGACATTGCAGTCACAAAGTGCACAATTGTAGTCAGATTTGGTCATGGTAGCTTAAAAACAGTGCTTGGTCTCACAGGAGTGACCAAAGATGGACTACGGCAGATATCAAACACTTTCTTCTTCCTTCATTTAAGTTTTCTTATATCATTATAGTAACTCTAAATATAAGATCACCTCTTTTTTTTCTTAAGACATGTTTTTGGAATTGTATCTTTCAGTGATGGGATGAAAAGCTCTTTTTAAGATGACCCTTTTTTTTTCTCAAGTCACGTTTTTGGTACAGTATTTTTACAGTGACAGGAAGAAAAGCGCTAACTAAGACAATTAGTTTTTTTCCCATGACAACTTTTTATAATTGTATTTAACAGGAAGCAAAGCTCTGACTAAGACGAACACTTTTTTTTTTTCCCATGACATGTTTTTGGAATAGTATTTTTCCAGTGATGGGAAGAAAAGCTCTGACTAAGACAACCCTTTTGTTTTTCCATGACAGGTTTTTGTAAATGTATTTTTCCAGTGACAGGAAGAAAAGCTCTGACCAAGACAAACCCTTTTTTTATCCCATGACAAATTTTTTGAAATGTATTTTTCCAGTGACGGGAAGAAAAGCTCTGACCAAGACAAACCCTTTTTTATCCCATGACAAATTTTTGGAAATGTATTTTTCCAGTGACGGGAAGAAAAGCTCTAACTAAGACAAACTCTTTTTTTTTTTCCATGACAAGTTTTTGTAATGGTATTTTTTCAGCGACGAGAAGAAAAGCTCTGAATATGACGACCACTTTTTTTTTTTCCCATGACACGTTTTTGGAATTTTAGTTTAGCTCTGACTGAAACAAACCCTTTTTAGTTTTTTGAAATATTATGAGATAGGTTCCAACACCCCTCACGACCACGAAAGGGATAAGCGGTAGAAAATGGATGGATGGATAGAAGAAAAGCTATGACGAAAAAGACCCCTCTTTTTTTCAAGACATGTTTTTTAGTATGGTATTTTTTCCATAATAGGAAAAAAACACTTAGACTAAGAAGACTAGTCTTTTTTTTTTCCACAACATAATTAAGTTTTTGAAATATTTTTCACTGTTTGGAAGAAATGTTTTGACTAAAAAGACTCTTTTTGGTCTTTTTGGAAATGTATTTTTCCAGTGACGGGAAGAAAAGCTCCGACGAAGACAAAACCTTTTTTATCCCATGATAAATTTTTGGAAATGTATTTTTCCAGTGAAAAATACATTTTTCACTTTTTTCATTGACATTTTGTCATTTTTTCATTGACAAAATGATGACTAGGACTAAGATGTCCCTTTTTTCCCCCCGTGTTCTTGTTTTTGGAACAGTGTTTTCACAGTGACCAGGGTTGAGGTTGAAGGGAGGGGGTTGTTGAGGCCTAAATCCCAGGGCCCCCCTTTAGGTTTAGCAGGACCTGGTGACAGAAAGAAATGCTTTGACTAATATGACTCTGCTTTTTTCCCCCCAAGACATGTTTTTTTTAAATAGTAATTTTCAATGGTGTGAAAAAATGCTCTGACTAAGATGAACCGTCTTTGTTACCCGAAACACATTTTTGAAATAGTACTTTTTTCAATTAGGAGAAAAAAAAAGCTCTGATCAAGAAGACCCCTCTTTTTTTTCCAACACACATTTTTGGAATACTATTTTTTTTCAGTGAAGTGAATAAAAGCTCTGACCAGCTTGCAAAAGAGTCAATTGTTGCCAAACTCAGTCCAAACATGAATGTAAGATTACTTCTAAGGCAGAGGTCGGCAACCCAAAATGTTGAAAGAGCCATATTAGACCAAAAAATACAAAATAGTAATCGGTCTGGAGGCGCAAAAAATTTAAAGACTTATAAAAGTGTTATAATGATGGCAACACATGATGTGGCTAATTAGTTGTATTAGACTACTATCAAAATGACTATGTCATGTCTGGGATCATGTTTTGTTTAAGTTATGTCCTGTTTGGTTTTTGAACTCTTTTTAAGTCCTGCTTTTTCACTCCCTTGTCTTGTTTCCATGGTTACCCATTAGTTTCACCTGTCATGTCACGCATCTGATTTGTTTTGACTCACGCACCTGTTCAATCACCACAGTATTATTTAAGCCACAGTTGCCAGGTAGTCAGCCTGGCGACATCACCCTTGATCACCCTCTACCACCCTTGCTCTATGCCGATGATCCAAGCCCATATCTCGTTCAAAGTAAGTTTTTTGTTATTCATGCCGCAGTGCTAGTTTTTTTTGTTTTCATAGTCAAGTTTTTATACCTCCTCTGTTAGCGCTTTTCGTTTGTTCCTTTTTGTGAATAAAATTAAAATGTCATTACCTTCACGTCGTGTCCGGTCCAATCACTTTGCACCACGGGAAAACAAACTGCACCAAAGTCCACGTCATGACAATCTACGTATCGCATGCTGATACAAATCTTCTTTGACAGAAATGTTGAAATGGAATATTTATTCAATACATTTTTACAACATTAGAAAACATTAGTAAAACTTCTGAGAATGTGTGATAACTCCTTAGAATGGCCAAAGGTATAGATGTGTATGTCCAAATTAAAGAAAACGTCAGGCTGTCTTCTTCTAATGGATTTATTACAATCTTTGCAAGCTGGGTAATATTTGCTTTGGTCCGGAACAACATTGCGCACAAACAACTATAAGAAATGCAGCCAATATTACATACAGCTAATGTGTCACGAACCATGGAAAAATAACTAAATACACATGGGAAAAGGAAATTAAATGATCTCAAATATAGCTACAAATGAGGCACAATGATGCAATATGTACATACAGCTAGCCTAAATAACATGTTGGCATCGATTAGCTTGCAGTCATGCAGTGACCAAATATGCCTCATTAGCACTAAACACAAAAGGATAACATCAACAAAGCTCACCTTTGTGCATTCACGCACAGTATAAAACGTTTCGTGGACAAAATGAGATAAGGAAGGAGTGGCATAAAACACGTCTTTCTGTGGCAGCGTTGGAGAAAGCTGTACATGCAAACAAACTGTTGAGTCACAGTCCACACAACGTTGAGTTCAAGGGCCGCTGACATTAGTAGGACAAAACGTTGCTCGTGTCGTGTTTGTCCTCCTACAGAAACCATATTATAACAAAAAACATATTTTTCAAAGCATTTTCCTTCTATTTCCACACATTTTTTAAAAAGCTCCATGGAGCCATCATGGCGCCGCTAAAGAGCCGCATGTGTTGATGACCCCTGTTCCAAGGGGTCAAAGGCAGTCTTTTATTCGGGTCAATATGTAACTTATTTTACATGATATTTTTGTTATATCAACACAACTACATTTCGGCTCACTGCTACCATGACAACGGCATGTGATGATGCAATGACGCTGTGCTATGAAGCTTCCATCACACAGTGTCAACATAAATGATCTACTTGTATTCTACGTGTTTCACGCCGTGCACTTTGCTTCTGGTGTCCACCTCAGGGACCAATAAAAACAGTTCTACCTGAGTCCTGCTGTCACGTCCTCCTGTGAAGATTGACAGCCTTGTCCTCGAACAAGCCGACATATTTCACTGCCGTGTGGGGGTTTGGAGGACGTCTCAGTGGGCAATAAACACGAGTAAGGCACTAAATATACGCTCATCGGGATCATCCTAGCGTTGCTCCGAGTTAATCACGCTTCTGTGATTTCAAATTTGTGAGTCAGGGAACGACAATAGATGAAAAACCGAGGGAATTAGAACACAGACCCCAATCATGGACAGCTTTGAAATATTCCTGACTGGTCTCGTGTTTCTCCGGTGGTCTTTGCAAGTTTCACATCTTTGATATTGATACTGTTTCAAGATAGTTGGAAGAGATACTAGGAGTTATTAAGAAGGGCAGAAGGACCACTCTTTGCCTCCTTTGAAGAACTTCACCTTGACGACTAAGAAACGTTGTCATCACTCTCCTTGTTCCGATAGACTTGTCTTTGGTAGAAAATGATATATTCAATAAAAGTGGTTAGCCTGTTGGCCTGGAAATCACAACAAGCGGCGTTAAAAACCCTATGACTGGACTATTAATTGTGTCTTCTGCAAATGTCAAACCAAATACGAAAACCTCAAAAGCGACCTGATTGGAATTGAGTTGGCAATCAAGTGAGCTGTAACAATGTTAATTGCGACGAGACTTCCTGCCTCGTTATGCACAGCTTGCAGCCACTTTGGCACCCGCGTTTCCAGTGTGAGCGACAGGAATTGTGCAGCATCATTTCACACACATTGGTATCCCCAAGTAGTCCACAATCGGGCAAACATACCTCTACCTATATTAGACTGTATATATGACAGCTGATTATAAGACAACTATGAATGTTCTCATTCATCCAGGTGATTGTCCTCCCAGGGCATTCAATCGATCGCAACGGGACTGTTTGGTTTGTCTTGACCAAGCTAAGTCTATGAGAATGAACTGGTGAAGCCTATTCCATTGAGAGGCCAAACGTCTTCTAAGACAAACCAAAAAGTCCAGTTGCGACCAATTGAATTCCCTGAGAATACAACCCGTCTTTCAAAACTTGTTTGTGTCAAAAAAGTTAATACCTGGACACCTTTTAAAGACTCTGCTTTTTTAATCAGCATGATTTTAGAGTCCATCCATTCCTTCCATCTTCTTCCGCTTTTCCGAGGTCGGGTGGCCAGGGCAACAGTCTAAACAGAGAAGCCCAGACTTCCCTCTACCCAGCCACTTTGTCCCAGGGGGATCCCGAGGCATTCCGTGGCCAGCCGGGAAACAAAGTTTTCCCAACGTGTCCTGGGTCTTCCCCGTGGCCTCTTAACAGTCAGACGTGCCCTAAACACCACCCTGGGGAAGCGTTGACGTGGAATCCTGACCAGATGCCCGAACCACCTCATCTGACTTCTCTCGATGTGGAGGAGCAACGGCTTTACTCTGAGCTCCTCCCGGATGACAGAGCTTCTCACCCTATTTCTGAGGGGGACACCCACCACCCGGCGCAGGAAACAAATTTTGGCCGCTTGTACCCGTGATCTTGTCCTGTCGGTCATAACTCAAAGCTCATGACCGTAGGTGAGATTGGGAAAGTAAATCGATTGGCTCAGCTCTTTCCTACCCATTATGGATCGATACAGCGTCTGCATTACTGAAGACGCTGCACTGATCCACCGGTCAATCTCACGATTCACTCTTCTCTCACTCGCGAACAAGACTTCGAGGTACTTTAACTCCTCCACATGGGGCAGGGTCTCCTTCCCAACCCAGAAATGGCACTCTACCCTTTTCCGAGCGAGAACCATGAACTCGTACTTGGAGGTGCTGATTCTCATCCCAGTCGCTTCACATTCGGCTGCGAACCGATCCAGTGAGAGCTGAAGATCCTGGCCAGATGAAGCCGTCAGGACAAGGAAAAAGCAGAGACCCAATCCTGCAGCCACCAAACCGGATCCTCTTCAACAGCCTGACTGCCCCTAGAAAATAAGTCCATAAATTGATCATAGAGTTAACGCTAAAACTTGTTCTTTGTTTTTTGATGTCTTGCAAATGACCTATAATTTCTATCACTGCTGCATCTCCCTTGGTCGCTGGTCTGAGTGACAGGAAGAAAAGCTCCAGGAGACAACGTTTAACACAACCTGTTGGTTTTCCTGTCTAAATCATTCACTGCACCCTCAAAACTCGTCTGTTTCAGCCAACTGTCTATGGAAAAAATATAGCCTTGTATTTACGTCAAAGTTTTGTGTTTATGAATTAAAGCTAATGTCTTCAAACCGGGTGACTGTGACCCCTATGGGGTGTGCGGAGGTACTGCAGGGGGCCGTGAAATTTTTGGTAGATTTTAAAAATGTTTTATTTTTTGTATATTTTCCCCCCAAAAAATGTTTCCACAAAAACTTTTATACACACTTGAACAAAAACTTGAATAGATGAAAAAAAATACGAGCCAACACACTGTCATGTAGTTGAATGTGCATAAATAATGATATTAATACATTCATGTTAGCACTTGAGATCGCTGGCGATTAGCATTTTAGATGCCAGATAGTAATTAGGGCTCTAGTTACTGGCTAACGATTAATGTTGAAGTTGGTCGATTGGCGCTTTACTTGCCAGTGAGCGATTAGCGGCACAACACTGGTATTATTTGAATAATGTTAGTATTGCACAATAACAAGGTACTTTTTAGGATCATTTTAATCAGAGTCAGAGTCAGAAACACTTTATTTATCCCCGAGGGGAAAATAAGATTTCTGTGTGGATTACAGACGGCACAACGAAGTGACCAAAAAGGACTCTCACCCCCTCCCCCGTATTGATGAGTCTCTGGACCTAGTTTCCGGCTCCTCGTGGTTCACCACTCTGGACCTAAAAAAGCGGATATTACCAAGTACCCCTTTCTCCCGAATCTCGCCCGAAATCCGCCTTCTGTACTAGCCGGGGCTTGCTGCTGCCCACTGCTCCCCTCACCTCCCAGGGGGTGAACAAGGGGATGGGTCAAATGCAGAGGTCAAATTTCACCATACGTAGTGTGTGTGAGACAATAATTGCTACTTTAACTTTAACTTAACTTAACTTTTCATCACAATCCCATTCAAGAGCAGACAAACACTACAGGGACACCGAACATCAAATAAATATTCAGTCTAAGCCTGGGACTCTGGAGAGAGGCAACGGGAAAAAAACGTCATAGCCATAGTACACATAAGCATATGAATGAATGTATATGTATATCTATCTACCTATCTATCTATCTATCTATCTATCTATCTATCTATCTATCTATCTATCTATCTATCTATCTATCTATCTATCTATCTATCTATCTATCTATCTATCTATCTATCTATCTATCTATCTATCCATCTATCTATCCATCTATCTATCTATCTATCTATCTATCTATCTATCTATCTATCTATCTATCTATCTATATATACAATGAATTAATATAAATTTAATGTAAAATAGAATCATAATTCCATACAAGATATACAAGTAGGGGGTCTATGTTCCTTATCTCTATCAGTTTAGGAGGTATTTGGCCTGGAAAAGGTTAAAGTTATTAGTATTGTGACACCATTAACTTCATTCTTGTCCCCCTTTTAGATTTAGCAAAAAGCCTCCCCAACATTTCAAGCACTTGTGCTGCGTTCCTGTGACCATTAAATCATCACAGCAGTGGTTCTTAACCTGGGTTGGATAGAACCCTAGGGGTTCGGTGAGTCAGCCTCAGGAGTTTGGCGGAGCCTCTACCGCGGAGGTTAAGACACACCCGGCTTATCGTGTAAATAAAAATTTCTCCCTGTTAGTGTATTATGAATGCCCCCGAACAAGGTTCCCCATAATTTTCCATCTGGTTTGCAGGTGTGTAATTTGTTGTGAGTTCATACACTGTGTTGGTTTTGTTCTTTGAACAAGGTGATGTTCATGCACGGTTAATTTTGTGCACCAGTAAAAAAAACAACATACAGTTTGTATAACTTTGTCTTGAATTTGACCTTTTTTTTTTATTTTTATTTTTTCACTAAAGAAGGGTTCGATGAATGCGCATATGAAACTGGTGGGGTTCGGTACCTCCAACAAGGTTAAGAACTACTGCATTAGAGTATGCAGTGTGTAGCCCTAGTGTGTCGTGTGTGTGTGTGTGTGTGTGTGTTGTTTGACAGCTCAGAGTTGCTGACAACTTCTGTCATCCGCCGTCACGCCTCGCTAAGCACACGATGATGTCGCTCCCGATCCCAGACTTCCTCCAAGGTGTCTCATATCACCCCCTCCCTCCCTTGTGTGTCCTTACAGATTCTGAATGGTTCGTCGGCTGTCTGCGGTTACCTTGACGACAACAGCAGCTCGGCCCTCATCATTCTCGGCTTTGTGATGATGTCGCCGCTTGTGGTGGCGGCGGCGGTCGTCTTCTGCGGGTTGCTGCGAAGGTTCCGGCTGCTGCTTCTCATTCAGCCAATCACGCGTGCACGGTACCGGGGGCGCCTGATGGACTGGGTGGGGGGCGTTCGCGCTTGGGTCTGATTGCAGAAGAGAGGAGGACAAAATAACACAAAGAATACAAGGCCCAAATAAAAGGCACACTATAATACACAGAATATAAGACACATAATAGTAGACACAGGTTATAAGACACTTAATATCAGACACATAATATAAGACACAGAATAATTAGACATAGAATATAGGACAGAACATTTAACACAGAATATCAGACACACTATAAGATACAGAATATAAAACGCAGATAATAAAACAGAATATAAAAGACAGACTATAATACTCAGAATGTAAGACACATAATAGTCAACAGTGATTATAAGACACTTAATATCAAACACATACAATAAGACACAGAACAATTAGACATAGAATATAGGACAGAATATTTAACACAGAATATCAGACATACTATAAAACACAGAATATAAAACGCAGATTATAAAACAGAATATAAGATACAGAATTTTAGATCCATGATATGAGACGCTGGCTATCAGACAGTGCATAACACACACTATAAGACTTAGCACATTAACCTCAGAATATAGGACAGAACATATAACTTGTAATATCAGATGGAATATAAAACACTTAATCTTCAGTGTTGCCGATGTAAAAGTTATACATTTCACAAAAAAAAAACATTCAACAAACAAAATACAAGACAAATATTACAAACAATATTAAACCGTGTATAAAACACAGTTTTGAAAACAAACTATGAGATACGGAATATAAGACACAGAATGTAAAACAAAATATTAGACGCGATGCTACACACAATATACGATACAGACTGTAAAACACAGAATATCTGACAGAATGACGGAATATAAGACACAGAATATAAAACACAAAATTTAAGTCATAGGATATAAAACAGACTATAAAATACAGAATATAAGCCACATGATATTAGACAGAATATAGGACTATGAAATATATAATACGTACAGTATAAAACAGAAAATAAGATATATAATATAAGACATAATTTAACAGTGGTCCCTAACCAGTATGCATTTGCTACCGGGCCGCACAGAAACATTATTAATTTGTGAACGACCGCAACTAACTTTCTCCTGTCCCACTAAACACCAATAAGCTTGTTTAATAGACATATTTTACAACTCCTTTGTTATAGTACACGGGACAATGCACATTAGTGGACATATACAATGTTTATATTCCAGATTGTAGCCAAGGGATCATTTTTTTGCTGTTTTTATCTGCTACACGTAGCTAGCCGGTCCGTAAAAATAATGCATACATTAAACCGGTCCCTGGTGGAAAAAAGGTTGGGGAACCCTGTAATATAGGACACAGAATATAAAACCCAGACAATAAGACATTGATTTTAAAACCGGAATATAAGACCCAAACTATATAAGAAGGAATATTAAAACAGAACACCAGACCCACAGTATGAAATATATAATATAGGACGCATAGCAATACGCACGTAATAACTAGACACAGAATATCAGACTGACTATTAGAATTGGTAAATGGTAAAATGGTCTCTACTTATATAGCGCTTTACTTTGCCTGGAATGGTACCCAAAGCGCTTAACATTATACATCACATTCCCCTATTCATGGCGGAAGCGGCCATGCAAGGCGCTAAATACGACCCATCAGAAGCAAGGGTGGGTCGTAGTGAAAGTAGCACATTATTGGGGGACTAAGGAGGTACATAATAATGCATAACAATGACTAAAATAGACATCTGCATCAAAAAATAAATAAATCTGACATTCGCCATTTAATCCATATTATCATGTAATTGTTTAATGGCTCAGTGATCCTCCTGACCCACCAGTTGAGAAAGACTAGTTTAAGGCGTTACTGTGATCACCATGGAGACTATTTGGCTTTTGTTCCCGCTTGTACAAAACAAAGCAAGCACACAATACCATGTGGAGGACTTCTATCAATAAAAAGAGAATTCTGAGGTATCCCTTTTGTGATGTGACCTTTTTAACAAGGGAATTATATTCAACACACACACACACACACACACACACACACACACACACACACACACACACACACACACACACACACACACACACACACACACACACGCACGGACGCACACCGCACACACATTCTTGTATTTGTCACCTTCTTGAGATCTTTGAAAAATGCCTCCCTCTTTAGAACCACCCTTTCTAGATATACAAATATTTGTATTAACAACATTAATATTTTATACATACTATGGAAATATAAAAACACTTGTGAAAAATTTGTTGGAATTTCACAAGAAAAACTTTGAATTTTGGCAGTAATATAATAAAAGTCGTAATTTTACTCAACGCAAGTAAAAATCGTACAAGAGAAACTGAAGATTTGTGCAATATCATGAAAAAAATTGGAATTTACCTCAATAACAGCCACAATTTTACAAGAAAAGCCTAAAATGTTGGCAATTTTATGAAAAGACTCCTAATTTTACTTGGCAAATGTCACAATTTTATTGGACAACTTTAAAAAGTTGGCAATATTATAATATTCATCGAAATTTTATTTGGCAGAATTATGACAAAAGTCACAATTTTTCTAAAAAATTTTTCACTATTTTACTAGAACAACAAAAAAAATTACAATATTGTGATAAAAGTTAGAATTCTATAAGACAAATGTCACGATTTTGCATTGAAAAAGTAATAATTTTACGAGAAAATATTGCACTATTACAGAAAAAGAAAGAACATGAGAAATTGTTCCCAATTTAAAAAGAAAAAAGTCGGCCCGTTGTGAGAAAAACACTGCCTTTAGTGAATCATTTTTACTTTTTAGTTTGTAATTGGTTTTGAATCTTCATTATTTACTTGAAGTTATTACGCTATGTCTCTATATACATAGTTATTGTATTTATTTTTATAAATTTTGGCCAAATAGGGTGCATTTAAATTTCACTTACAATTTCTACACACACTTGTTATTTCATATGTTGACCAAAGGGGGAACACTTCCAAACCCGAGACAGAGTCAATTTGAAATATCCCTCCTTTTGAGACCAAACTAATTTTTGATAGATTTCACCACCAGGGGGGAAAATTAGACGTTCTTTATTAGATGCAATGCTTTTTCCATATTGGGACCATGATGTCGGTCCTAACTTGTTCGCCAGTCCTCATATGGAAGGCGCTTTTGCTTGTTGATGTTTCAAGAAAGCTAGAAATACAAGAACACACACACACACACACACACACACACACACACACACACACACACACACACACACACACAGGTCACAGCCAGAGCAGGATGCAATTCCTAAGACAAACCACCTTAATACGCTCTCATTCCGCTAATCAATAGTAACAATGTGTAGGTGCAGAACCAGCGACTTAATGGCGTAAGTAGGCTAGATGGCCGCAGCGAGGTTCATGGTCTGTTTCATCACATGAGCGACGTCCTCATTTGGAAACATTACATCTGTTGACCTGCAACCTTATATCACATGCTCTTTTCTTGTTGATCAAAATGATTGCGGAATCTAACAATAACGCTTTTAAAAAAGGCTTTTTTTTTATTAAATGCCTGAGACGCTTGCAGCAGCCCACACATTTCCACTGGACCAGCAAATTGAAGTGGATCAGATAATGAGCGCTTATGCATGCACCAGTGTGTCAAGTATATACATACAAAAGAAAAAGTTCATAGCCACACTGTGTTGTGTATATTGAATTAATATGTAACACATTGATTAAAGATATGTATTTTTCTTTCTTTGATGTACCAGACGTGTTTGTGTGCCTAAAGTTTTAAGATAAAGACCATTTTTTTTACTATTTTCTGTATTTATTTTTTTTAACTTTAATGATAACCCTAACTATGTACTTGAATCTAGTGCAGTGGTCGGCAACCCAAAATGTTGACCAATGTTGGACCAAAAATAGAAAAAAAAATCTGTCTGAAGCTGCTAAAAAATAAAAGCCTATATTAGTGTTATAATGAAGACAACACATGATGCAAGTGTCTATATTAGCCTACTATCAAAGGCTGATGCAAATCTTCATTGACAGAAATGTTGTACTTTTATTTTTATTCAACACATTTTTTGCAACATTGGAAAACATTAGTACCATGGAGGCTTCTCACAGGATGAGATAACTTTTTGAAATTACTTGTCTTAGATTGGTGTGTGTCCAAGTTAAAATTAACGGCAGGCTACCTTCTTCTAATGGATTTATTACAATCTTTGCAAGCTGGGTATTTTTTTTGCTGTGGTCTGGAACAACATGGCACACAAACAACTATCATAAATGCAGCCAATATTACATACAGACAATGTGTCATGGGACATGCAAGTATAAATTAAATACACAGAGGATATAAGTAAAGGAAATTAAATGAGCTCAAATATAGCTACAAACGAGGCTTAATGATGCAATATGTACATACAGCCAGCCTAAATAGCATGTTAGCATCGATTAACTTGCAGTCATGGATTGGCCAAATATGCCTGATAATCACTCCAGCAAATCAATAAAATCAACAAAACTCTCAACTTTTGTGCATCCACGCACAGCATAAAACATTCGGTGGACAAAATGAGACAAAGAAGCAGTGGTATAAAACACGTCTTTCTGTGGCGGCATCTGAGAAAGTTGTACACGTAAACAAACTACGATGAGTTCAAGGATCGCTGAAATTAGTAGGACAAATCGGTGCTTGCCAAATACACTCATCAGTGAAGCATGTATGACATAAACAGTGGGATTTCTAACAATTAGGAAGGTTTGTAGCATGTTTGTTCTCCTTCAGAAAATATATTTAAAAAATGTTTTTTTTTTTTCTTCATTTTTTTTCCATTTTCACACATCTCTGAAAGAGGTCCAGGGAGCTAAAGATTGCGGCTCCAGACCCACGTTTTACTGTTTCTCAACCAGTTCAAGTCAAGAATATTATTTACAGTAGATTGGGTTCATGAATGCAGTCCGAGGTAAACAAAGCATACAGCAATTAAATCCTGTCAATAAAGGAATCTGGGTTCAATTTAGGTTTAGAACGAAACCAGATTACAATATTTATGTGTGGAGTGACTGCATGGGTTCCCTCCGGTTACTTCGGCTTTCTCCCATTTACAAAAAACACGCACCTGGGGATAGGTTGAGTGACAACACTAAATTGACCCTAGTGTGTGAATGTGAGTGAGAATTTTGTCTATTTGTGTTGGCCCTATGATGAGATGGCGACTTGTCCAGGGTGTAAATGACATGCCATCAGCATGCCACTGTGAATTGTTCCTGTTTGCGGATGACTCGGCCCTGCTGGTATCCGGCAAGGACAAGTCACAGGTGGAACAATTCCTCAGTGCTGAACTCCTTAATATTTGCACCTGGCTCGCTGACAACAAGCTATCCATACACTTAGGTAAAAGGGAATCCATCCTATTTGGGTCCCATATCAAACTTAAGAAAGTCAGTAACTTCACTATAAAAGTGGGTGACATTGTTATCACCAGAAAAGATGAGATCACCTACCTAGGTTCCATTCTGGAGGCTAATCTTTCATGTGATAAAATGGCCACCAAGGTACGGTAATCAAAAAGGTCAACCAAAGAACGAGATTCCTCTACAGAATCTCCTCTCTGGTCAACAAAAGCACCTTGAATATTCTAGCAGGAACTCTCATTCAACCCTTTTTAGATTACGCTTGCACCTCCTGATACCCCAGCACCTCCAAAACCCTTTGATCTAGACTCCAAACATCCCAGAACAAGCTAGTATGGTTACTTTTAGACCTCCACCCCAGATCACACCTCACTCCAACCCACTTCTCCAAAGTGGGCTGGCTCAGGGTGGAGGACAGAGTCAAACAACTTGCACTGAGCCTAGTCTATAAAATCCGCTACATCTCCCTGATACCGAAGTACATGTCAAACTACTTCCTTAACGTAAATGACCGCCATAACCACAACACCAGGGGGAGCTCCACAAACAACGTTAATCCCAGATTCCGATCCAACAAAGGTCTTAACTCATTCCCTTTCTATGCCACATCAATGTGGAATGCACTCCCAACAGGTGTGAAAGTAAGTGCATCTCTATCCTCCTTCAAAACCGCTCTAAATCAACAACACCTCCAGGCAACTTCAACCCTCTACTAATACCCTCTTCCATTCACATACCATCTCCCCGGATTATAAATAACCTAAAGTAAATAATCAAATGTACTTCTAATGTATATACTTGTTCTTATGCTATCTGAACTCTCTATGTTCCCTGCTGGCTGTACATATTCTACCAAGTAAGGGCTACACTGTTTCAATGTCCATTTCTCTGTTGATGCAATTGTTGATAACTGAAGTACTGATATCAACCAAAGCTCCTCATCCCACCCCCCGGATTGTAAATAATGTAAATAATTCAATGTATATACTATGATGATTAACTTGTGTGATGACTGTATTATGCTGATAGTATTTATTTGTACCATGAATTGATTAACGTGGACCCCGACTTAAACAAGTTGAAAAACTTATTCGGGTGTTACCATTTAGTGGTCAATTGTACAGAATATGTACTGAACTGTGCAATCTACTAATAAAAGTATCAATCAATCAATCAATCAAACCCCGCCTTCCGCCCGAATGCAGCTGAGACAGGCTCCAGCACCCCCCGCGACCCCGAAAGGGACAAGCGCTAGAAAATGGATGGATTTTTTTGTGCATTTCTCACTGTAAAAATAAAATCAGTAGATTTTAGTGTAAAAAAATTTAAAAATTGTCATCATAGAAATAACACTGGTACAGTTTTTAGTGTAAAAACCACCAATAAAATTTTTTACTGTAAAATTCTGGCGACTGAGCTCCCGTTTTTTTACCGTGAAATTTACAAATTAATTTTTCTAGTCCCCTGTGTGTCTGTCTAGAAAGAAAAAAATGTTACCATAATTTTTGTATAAAAAATACATACAAAACCAGGGGCTTTATTACGAATGAGGAATTGGGTGGATTTCCCTCAAAAAAATGGTTTACGATTAAATCCAAAAAACGTTGTACGCACAAACCATTTCAGATGTCCAGTATTGAAGTGTCCAGACACATTCATCCAAGCACATTTCTTTTGTACATCACAATCAATGTGGGATTAAGCGTACATGTTGGAGTGCAGCTGCAGGGTCACTCCCTGCCCACGCCCCCATGTGTCATGGTTATGGTTGTGGTTTGAGTATATTTCCAACATGCATACAATTACAACATGATGCAGCACAATTCCCAGCTTCTTTTTTCAACTGGTCTGAAAAGGAGTAGGAATTTTATGATCTGCTGCCCGGATCATGTTTTGTTTGGTTTTTGGACTCTCTCAGTTCCTGTTTTTGTACACCCCAGGGTTTGTTTTCTAAAAAATTCAAGTTAAAATACCAATGATTGTCACACACACTAGTCGTGGTGAAATTTTTCCTCTGCATTTGACCCATCCCCTTGTTCACCTGCTGGGAGACGAGGGGAGCAGTGGGCTGCAGTGGCTGCGCCCGGGAATCATTTTTGGTAATTTAACCCCCAATTCCAACCCTTGATGCTGAGTGCCAAGCAGGTAGGTAATGGGTCCCATTTTTATTGTCTTTAGTATATCTTGGCCGGGGTTTGAACTCACAACCTACCGATCTCAGGGCGGACACTCTAACCACTAGGCCACTGTTTCCATGGGTGCTTACTGTCTTCACCTGTGTCTGATTGGTGTTGGGGACACTCACCTGTTTCCCGTGCACCAATCAGAGCACTATTTAATCCTGCCTTTGCCTTTGATTTTTTTTTAACACCGTTACTGAATGAAGCGCACATTTGTAGTTGTTTCTCCATATTTCTACACAATAACTCAGATATGGTAACACTAGTGAGCAGTAGAGAATATGAAGTTATTTTTGGTCCAGAACATATTTTGCTGAACTATTATTGATGTATTTCTTGTCACTTTATGTTGCATATTTTTTATTTGACGTTTCCAGTTAACTTTATCACCAATCATTACATCTTGATATTCCATTTATTTGTATTTGTGTTTGAATTTCTCTTTTACTGTTACAAAATATCATCATTTTAGTTTAACTGAGGTTTAAGGATAGTTTGTTTTTGTCAAACCATATTTTTAATTTGTTAATTTCTTCTGTTATTATTTGTGTTAGCTCTTGTGGGTTCTCTCCTGAACAAAACACTATATCATCCGTGAATAATACTAACTTTAAAGGCCTACTGAAAGCCACCACTACCCACCACGCAGTCTGATACTTTATATATCTATGATGAAATATTACCTTTGCAACACATGCCAATACGGCCTTTTTAGTTTACTAAATTACAATTTTAAATTTCCCGGGAGTTTCGTCTTGAAAACGTTGTGTAATAATGACGTTTACGCAAGACGTCACAGGTTTTTAGGAAGTATGAGCGCTACGCACACACACACAGCTAAAAGTTGTCTGCTTTAACGGCATAATTACACAGTATTTTGGAGATCTGTGTTGCCAAATCTTTTGCGATTTGTTCAATTAATATTGGAGAAGTCACAGTAGAAAGATGGAGTTGGAAAGCTTTAGCCCTTAGCCACACAAACACACGGTGATTCCTTGTTTAAAATTCCTGGAGGTGAAACTTTACTATGGATCAGTGCGCGGTCAAGCAAACATGAATCACGACCGAATGTCAACCAGCAGGTTTCGGTGAGAAAATTGTGGTAAAAAGTCGCTTCTTACCGGAGAAAAGCTGAGCTTGTGCCGTCCATAAAGCTGCCGTCGACTCCCCTGAGACATTGGCGTCAAGACACCCGTGGACGTACACCGCCGACTATCAGGTACTGTTAACCTCACTAAAACACAAGCAACACAATAGAAAGATAAGGGATTTCCCAGAATTATCCTAGTAAATGTCTCTAAAAACATCGGAATCCGTCCCAATTTTTTTTTACTTATTTTTTTTTATCCATCCATCCATCCATCCATCATCTTCCGCTTATCCGAGGTTGGGTCGCGGGGGCAGCTGCCTAAGCAGGGAAGCCCAGACTTCCCTATCTCCAGCCACTTCGTCTAGCTCTTCCCGGGGGATCCCGAGGCGTTCCCAGGCCAGCCGGGAGACATAGTCTTCCCAACGTGTCCTGGGTCTTCCCCGTGGCCTCCTACCAGCTGGACGTGCCCTAAACACATCCCTAGGGAGGCGTTCGGGTGGCATCCTGACCAGATGCCCGAACCACCTCATCTGGCTCCTCTCGATGTGGAGGAGCAGCGGATTTACGTTGAGCTCCTCCCGGATGGCAGAGCTTCTCACCCTATCTCTAAGGGAGAGCCCCGCCACCCGGCGGAGGAAACTCATTTCGGCCGCTTGTACCCGTGATCTTATCCTTTCGGTCATGACCCAAAGCTCATGACCATAGGTGAGGATGGGAACGTAGATCGACCGGTAAATTGAAAGCTTTGCCTTCCGGCTCAGCTCCTTCTTCACCACAACGGATCGATACAACGTCCGCATTACTGAAGACGCCGCACCGATTCGCCTGTCGATCTCACGATCCACTCTTCCCTCACTCGTGAACAAGACTCCTAGGTACTTGAACTCCTCCACTTGGGGTAGGGTCTCCTCCCCAACCCGGAGATGGCCCGTGGCCACCAAACCGGATCCCCTCAACGCCTTGGCTGCGCCTAGAAATTCTGTCCATAAAAGTTATGAACAGAATCAGTGACAAAGGACAGCCTTGGCGGAGTCCAACCCTCACTGGAAACGTGTCCGACTTACTGCCAGCAATGCGGACCAAGCTCTGACACTGATCATACAGGGAACGGACCGCCACAATAAGACAGTCCGGTACCCCATACTCTCTGAGCACTCCCCACAGGACTTCCCGAGGGACACGGTCGAATGCCTTCTCCAAGTCCACAAAGCACATGTAGACTGGTTGGGCAAACTCCCATGCACCCTCAAAAACCCTGCCGAGAGTATAGAGCTGGTCCACAGTTCCACGACCAGGACGAAAACCACACTGTTCCTCCTGAATCCGAGGTTCGACTATCCGGCGAAGCCTCCTCTCCAGTACACCTGAATAAACCTTACCGGGAAGGCTGAGGAGTGTGATCCCACGATAGTTGGAACACACCCTCCGGTCCCCCTTCTTAAAGAGAGGGACCACCACCCCGGTCTGCCAATCCAGAGGTACCGCCCCCGATGTCCACGCGATGCTGCAGAGTCTTGTCAACCAAGACAGCCCCACAGCATCCAGAGCCTTAAGGAACTCCGGGCGGATCTCATCCACCCCCGGGGCCTTGCCGCTGAGGAGCTTTTTAACTACCTCAGCGACCTCAGCCCCAGAAATAGGAGAGTCCACTACAGATTCCCCAGGCACCGCTTCCTCAAAGGAAGACGTGTTGGTGGGATTGAGGAGGTCTTCGAAGTATTCCCTCCACCGATCCACAACATCCGCAGTCGAAGTCAGCAGAACACCATCCGCACCATACACGGTGTTGATAGTGCACTGCTTCCCCTTCCTGAGGCGGCGTATGGTGGTCCAGAATTGCTTCGAAGCGGTCCAGAAGTCGTTTTCCATTGCTTCCCCGAACTCTTCCCATGTCCGAGTTTTTGCCTCCGCGACCGCTAAAGCTGCACACCGCTTGGCCCGTCGGTACCTGTCCACTGCCTCCGGAGTCCTATGAGCCAAAAGAACCCGATAGGACTCCTTCTTCAGCTTGACGGCATCCCTCACTGCTGGTGTCCACCAACGGGTTCTGGGATTACCGCCACGACAGGCACCAACAACCTTGCGGCCACAGCTCCAATCAGCCGCCTCGACAATAGATTTTTTATTTTTTTTATTTTTTTTTTCTAGTCCGCCGCTATCAATATCCTCAAACACAAATCTTTCATCCTCGCTCAAATTAATGGGGAAATTGTCATTTTCTCCGTCCGAATAGCACTTTTTTTGGAGGCTCCCATTAAAATCAATGGGATTACGTGAGGAGCCTACACACGTGTGACGTCATCGTCTGCGACTTCCGGTAGAGGCAGGGCTTTTCTCTTAACACCGAAAGTTGCGAACTTTATCGTGGATGTTCTCTACTAAATCCTTTCAGCAAAAATATGGCAGAATCGTGAATCGATCAAGTATGACACATAGAATGGACCTGCTATCCCAGTTTAAATAAGAAAATCTCATTTCAGTAGGCCTTTAAGTCTTTTGTAACTTTACCGAAACACAAATCATATTCAAATTAGCCATGCGCCCCTAAGAGCCCCCACTCTGCACAACCACAAAAACAAAGATCATGAGCAAGACGCCTGAAATTAAGGAATTCACCGACAAGGAGTAGGAGGTGCTTCTTTATGGCGTTCCCAGCGAACGAAAGAGGGTCGAGTGGGATTAAGTGTGCACACACATGAAATGAGTGATACTACATCAGGAAGGCGAAGAAGATGGATGTGGCAAAACAGGCGAGTGGAAACATTCCGTTTGAAAAGACAGTTGCAAAGACACGTACAAGCTTAAAAGAGGTGGGTGAATGGGATTACCACCATTATAGATATAGTTTGTGTAATTTACAACAACATGTGTTCAGACAGTAACCTGCTCACAGCCAGAATGGGAAAATGATGGAAAATTTGGTTAGAAATATTTTTGATTTAAAGGGGACCAGCACTTTTTGGGGAATTGTGCATATTGTTTACAATTTTTTTTAGGGAAAAGAGCACGTCTTTTTTTTTTTTAGGATCGATGATAAATACACACGTGGAATAGGTGGCTAATGGAAGTCACCATTGTAGCCTTCACAGCACTTTAAAACAACGTCAAAACATTTCATCATCATTTTATATACACACTACGAATATATAAGTACTGTATTTTCAGGACTATAAGGCACATTTAAAATACTTCCATTTTCTCAAAAACCGACAGTGCACCTTATAACCCGGTGCGCCTGATGTACGGAATAATTTCGGTTGGGCTTACCGACCTCGAAGCAATTTTATTTGGTACATGCTGTAATGATAAGTGTGACCAGTAGATTGCAGTCACACATAAGAGATACGTGTAGACTGTAATATGACGCCAGTAAACAACACCAAAAAACTCTATATGTTCCATTGAAACTAAAGAACATTACACACCGCGCTCCAAAATATTTCAAAATGCTTTAGTAAGACTTAGAAGCCGCATTTCTGGATGGATTGTTGGCCCATTACGGCTACTGTAGTCAGAGATACAAGTATTAATATGGTGTGTGTATAAGGACCGCAAAATGGCACCCATTATTTGGCATTTTGTTTCACAATATTATGCATAAGTAACTTTTCTTACATTCTGGTACATGCTGATGTGTATTTGAGATCTGCATAAGTCCTGAAAATTTGCACACGTCTGCAACTGTAGTCAGTGCCGAGCCCGTAGTCGATAAGCTTCTTCTTTTTCATAATCTTCTTTTTCACAATCTTCTTATTATGGGACATTCATCCTTCGCTGTTGCCATTTTTAATATAAAGTCGAGTGAAGTTCTAACTTATATCTCACCATGAAAGCGCTAAAACATACCGGTGTAGTGAGTTTACATTATTCACCCACGGAACTTTAGTTATTAGACAGTTCCGGTCGGACGGTTTTTCACAGGACACATTTCTGGTGTTGTTGCACTAGTGAGCCACGGAAGAGAAGATGCTGCTCTGTTGTTGATTTAAGTAAAGTCTGAATGTGATTAAAGGGGAACATTATCACCAAACCTATGCCAGCGTCAATATATACCTTGATGTTGCAGAAAAAAGACCATGTATTTTCTTAACCGATTTCCGAACTCTAAATGGGTGAATTTTGGCAAATTAAACGCCTTTCTGTTTATCGGTATTTTAGAGATGACGTCAGAACGTGACGTCACCGAGGTAATACACCCGCCATTTTAATTTTCACATTACAAACACCGCGTCTCAGCTCTGTTATTTTCCGTTTTTTCGACTATTTTTTGGAACCTTGGAGACATCAGGCCTCGTCGGTGTGTTGTCGGAGGGTGTAACAACACTAACAGGGAGGGATTCAAGTTGCACCACCGGCAAGAAATCTGCCGCCAGACCCCCATTTAGTTTGCCAGAGTGTCTGCACATTTTACCGGCGGTGCTACGACAGACATGGCACAGAGATGTATGGATAACCTGCAGATGCATTTGCAACTATTAAAACAACGAAATCAAAAAGGTGAGTTTTGTTCAAGTTGTTGACTTATGTGCTAATCAGACAAATTTGGTCGCGGCATGACTGCCAGCTAATCGATGCTAACATGCTATGCTAATCGATGCCAACATGCTATTTACGCTAGCTGTATGTACATTTGAAACTAGATACCCACATTTAATGCGAAACAAACACTTACCAATCGACGGATTTAAGTTGCTCCAGTGTCACAAGATGCGAAAGTCCTGATCGTTTGGTCCGAACATTTTACCGGCGATACTAATAAGGCAGCCATGCTATTGGCCACTTCATTAGGTACACCCATGCTATGGCCGAATAGCGTCAATAGCTATTTGCTCAATAGCTTCAATTTTTTCTTCAATTTCGTTTTCACTATCTGCCTCCATACTCCGACCATCTGTTTCAATACATGCGTAATCTGTTGAATCGCATAAGCCGCTGAAATCCGAGTCTGAATCGGAGCTAATGTCGCTATATCTTGCTGTGGTAACCGCCATGTTGTTTGTATTGGCAGCCCTGTATGACACAGGGAAATGGACAGTCGCATCGCAAATAGCGAAAATCAAGAACTTTTAAGCTTTTTTTAGGGATATTCCGGGAGGTGTAAAATTTTGAAAAAAACTTCGAAAAATAAAACGAGCCACTGATTTTTATTGTTTTCAACCCTTTTTAAATTGTGATAATGTTCCCCTTTAAAACAGTTAACGCCATCTTTTGACACTTCTTCCACTCCCGTCCTTGCACGCTATACCGCTACAACAAAGATGACGGGAAAACGATGCTGTCGAAGGTGAGACACGTAAATAAGAACGCCCACAATACGGCGCTTCCTGAAGCGACTGTCAGAAAGGGACTTGAAGATGATCTGTAAAACATCATCTATGCAACATTTTGACCAAAGAACCACCATTACATGTTATGTAGACCACAAGGAAAAGTTTTACATTTAGAAAAAAAATCATAATACAACCTCTTTAATGCACTTTATAATCCGGTGCGCCCTATGGTCCAGAAAACACATCCATCCATCCCTCCATTTCCTACCGCTTGTCCCTTTTGGGATCACGGGGGGTTGCTGGAGCCTATTTCAGCTGCATTCGGGCGGTAGGCGGCATTCACCCTGGACAAGTCGCCACCTCATCACAGCCAGAAAACACAGTGCACATTTAATGCAGTAAAAAGGCCCGTTTGTAACACTATGTAATGTGTACATTATTTACCTTATTTTGGTCATTTTAAACAATACAGGAACTTATTTTCTCTGCAGATTTATTTCCGTTTCCATCGCAATGCACATCCAACTTAAGGCAACAAAAGTGCGTGTGTTTTAATCATGCACAGACTTGGTGAGAGACAACGAACACAACTACTTTTGGAGAAATCAGGATTCCTAATCCATCCATCCATCCATCCATCCATCCATCCATCCATCCATCCTTTTTTTTTTTAACCTGAATATACGGAGGATGAACTAAGCTTAACTGAAACGAGCTCGAAGAGAGGCAGAAACATTGGACCAGACGTAAGCCGAGATAATGAGGTCGGCATGATTTGACACAGTAAATGTGGAACTTGAAACCATGCTGTGCTGAAATAAATGGTGTGCATACCTCAAATAGACTGGAAAAAATGATCCCGGCCAGCTGGACAGAACAAATAACTGTACATCGAGTGAGCCGGTATAGTATTGATAATGATACATGCATTATGTCATGCTTGTTATTACAAGTACAGTACACACGCTGTTTTACAACCAAAACAGTAAATGTGGTGTAATACTTTACAGATATTGCAACATGATTTTTTTACGTTTTTCAGTGAAATCAGATTTGTGTCCTATCGCAGTGTGTTGTGCATTACAAACTCAAAAGCTATTCAGCTGTAGACGCAGTAGCTATCTTACAGCTAATGCCGTAGCATGCTGTTGGCAAGGCAACGTGTTACTAGGCTAGAAAAAGAGTTCCTCAGTGTTTGCTCTTACAATAACAATGCCGCTACAGTTTGGTTATTATAGAGGTCACAGAACATTAATCAAGTATTGTTGGCTGTGTTTGGATGCATTTTTAAAGTGATTTAGAGGCAGAATGGAATGATCTGAAATCCTCCCAACAGGTGTAAAAGAAAGTGCATCTCTATCCTCCTTCAAAACCGCACTAAAAGAACACCCCCAGGCAACTACAACCCTAGAATAACACCCTCTCCCCTCCACATCCCCCCCTCCCCCCTCCCCGGATTGTAAATAGTCAATTGTAAATAATCAAATGTATATACTCGTCCTTATGCTTTCTGAACTCACTATGTTCACTGCTCGCTGTACATATCCTACCAAGTCAGACCCACACTGTTTCAATGTCCATTTCTCTGATGATGCAATTGTTGATGACTGAAGTGCTGATATCAACCAAACCTGAACCCCCCCCTCCACCTTCCACCCCCCGGATTGTAAATAATGTAAATAATTTAATGTATACACTCTGATGATTAACTTGTGTGACGACTGTATTATGCTGATAGTATATATTTGTACCATGAATTGATTAACGTGGACCCCGACTTAAAGAAGTTGAAAAACTTATTCGGGTGTTACCATTTAGTGGTCAATTGTACTGGATATGTACTGTACTGTACAGTCTACGAATAAAAGTTTCAATCAATCGTATATACTACTGAAATCCTCTCACACTTGCTACTGAAATCAATCAATCATTTTTATAGACCTAAATCACAAGTGTCTCAAAAGGGCTGCACAAGCCACAACAACATCCCCGGTTCAGATCCCACATATTCAAATCCTCTCATTCACACTACTGAAATGTTCTTCGCGCACACACTATACTAAAACACTCATACACATTATTAAAATTATCTTACACACAATACTGAAATGTTTTTCTCATATACACACTCCCGAGTTAGAATGCAAAAACCCCCAAAACTTTAGTATTTTTGTCGCTTAAATAGATTGTGTACAGTTCCAAAAAAAGTTCAGTTCCCCTTAAACATGCCGACCATCCATCAGTCCATTTACTACCGCTTGTCCCTTTTGGGGTCGCGGGGGGTTTCAGGGGGTTGCTGGAGCCTATCTCAGCTGCATTCTTGCGGAAGGCGGGGAACACCCTGGACAAGTCGCCAGCTCATTACAAGTCCAACACAGATAGACAGACAACATTCACACTCACATTCACACACTAGGGCCAATGTAGTGTTGCCAATCAACCTATCCCCAGGTGCATGTTTTTGGAACATGCCAGCATATCCCAAAAAATATGAAATACATTGGCTCCTGTTTGATTACTCAATTTATTATTATAACCCAGGAGAGCTACTTGTGGTATCAGCCGTACATGACACAAAGTCGGGCCATTTCTCCAATGTCTCCTGTGCCATTAATGTTTTGCAACTCTCAGCGGCTGTTGCTGTCTGCCTGACTGTCCAAGTTGTGCTGGAGTCACAGGAGCACATTGTGACAGCAACAGGTGGCAACAAGATCGCCTGGATAAATTAATAGATGACACAAATACCAATATTAATATGAATCACTAAATGCATTGGCAAAAAAGCGAATTTTGTGTTCTTACCCCAAATTGTTGGCATTGTTGGCAAAGCACGGACGACCACCTTTGTATGTTGCCAAAGAATCCACAGCGTGGGGAAATGTACGTACGTGACGCATGAAGTTGGCAAAAGGCAACATGCATTTTCACGTCAAGTTCACTCTTAATGCATCGCAACTTTGCCGTGAAAAAGGGCGTGTTAGAAAAATTGTGTGTAAATTATCAAAAAACTTTCCGCTCTCTGAGTTTCCATTGAATAGATGAGGGCTGTCCTTGTTCGACCAAGCAAGGTCTTGGAAGATTCAGGTGCTGCAAGTGTTGATGGGCCGAGCGGAGGCAGCGAGAGGCTCGTCATCCATGAAGCGGATGGTGGAAGGAGAAGACCCGCAAACATTCTTGGAGATGTTCGAAGCGACGGCGACATTGTGTAAGTGGCCGGAAGAAGAATGGGGAGCGAGGCTGCTACTGCTCTTGGTGGGGGAGGCGCAGCAGGCGACGTTGTGTCTCCCAGCATCGGCCCGCACGCAATACACCAACCAACGGCATGCCATCCTCGACCGGGTAGGCAACAGCCCGGAGGATCATCGCCGGCAATTCCGGGCCATGAAGCTGGCGTCGAAGGGCCGGGCCTTCGTCTTCTCTCACCGGCTGAGGGATGTAGCAACCAGATGGCTCCAGCCCAACGGCCAAGACCCCAAGATGCTGGAAGCAGTGGTGCTGGAGCAGTTCCTGGATGGCATCCCAGCGAGAACATCAGCGAGGGTCAGATACCACAGTCCGCCTGATGTAAAGACCGCGGTGAGACCGGCGAAGGAGCACCTAGCGGTGCACCGAGAAACAACACCAGCAACCGCCAAGAGAACCACCCCGAAACCCCGACGACAACTCGCCCCACGGTGGGGGGATCAAAGCAGGAGAGACGGAGAGGGCCCTGGCCAAACTACAGGGGGCCAGCGAGCAGGGTCCCGGCGCTGCTGAAGGGTGGCTTCCCTCGCGAAGTGCACCTCAAATGCCAGGGCCGGTGTGCTGGGGGTGCGGACAACCGGGTCACATACGCCGGGAGTGCACCGTGATGGAGGTGGGGCAGGTGTTGCGGGTTGTCGGACCTCCAGCACCCGCCCCCGATCTGGGAGAGACGTACTGCGTACCGGTAAGTATACAGGGGAGTACATACCGGGCAATGGTGGATTCGGGTTGCAGGCAGTCCATGATCCACCCAAACCTGGTTCGATCCGGGGCTTTAGGGCAGGCAACACTGATAAAAATACGGTGTGTGCATGGGGATATACACGAATATCCGATTGTGCCAGTGGAAATTTTATAACCAACACAAAAGCATAGAGTTAAGGTTGCCGTAAGCGCGCAACTTATGCACCCTATAATTTTAGGAACAAATTGGCCGGGATTTAATCATTTCGTGACACAATGTGTGGGGGTGCGTTCACGGACAGTAAGCAAGGGGAGTATCTGCGCCGTTCTCAGCGGCGACGCGGTTTCATCCGGGAATGCCGAGCGGGAACCGGTGGGGGCTTCGCGGGAGCCCCCTCGGCCCCCCGATGGCAACCTACAGAGGATTTTCCCCTCGAGCAGGCCCGTGATGAAACTTTGCGCGAGGCCTGGGATCAAGTCGATTTTGTGCACGGTCAGCTGGTGCGCCCGGGGAAAGCGCAGGTATTCCCCCATTTTTCCATTATTAGGGACAGACTTTATCGAGTGGCCCGTGACACGCAAACCAGGGAAGAACACACCCAATTGTTGGTGCCAAAATGCCGCCGGGAAATGGTTTTCCAGGCGGCACATTTCAATCCCATGTCTGGCCATTTACGATATGATAAAACACCTAATCGGGTCGTGGTCCGATTCTATTGGCCGGGCCTCCGGGCTGACATACGCCGATGGCGCGCGGCCTGCCCGGACTGCCAGCGGGTGAACCCCGCGGCTACCCCAAAGGTGCCTTTGCGGCCATTACCACTCATGGAGGTCCCGTTCGAAAGAATTGGGATGGACTTCATCGGACCATTTAACCCGAGCCCACGGGGATATCGCTTTGTTTTAGTTCTGGTGGATTACGCAACGCGGTATCCCGAAGTAGTGCCGTTGCGCTCCATCTCTGCCAAGAGTGTGGCGCAAGCACTGTTCACGGTCATCTCCCGATTCGGAATCAGTATGGAGTGCAGCTGGCGCAAAGCAGGAGCACACACCTGAAGTTGATTAAGGGGGTCTATTTAACCTGGGTGCTGACACAATGCGAGCGCCGGAACTTTGTGTCTCACCACGGTATTGCTCGCATGCGTACGCTCCTTCGGCTCACGTGCAAACTTTGTTTGTCTCGTGCTCCTCGCCAGGTTTGCTTGTTTATCTCTAGCCTTGTCTAGCTCTTTTAGTTTGTTTTGTTACTTCTTTCAAGAAGTGTTTGATTCCCTAGCCTCGTCTAGCGTTTTATGTTCGTACTTAGCTCCTTCGGTTTACTTTTTCCATACAGTATTTTTCCTGGCTGTGTCCAGCGCTTTTTGTTAGTTTTTTGGTAGCAACTATTTCAGTTCGTTCATGGTGTTTTCGTGCTCCACCATCGCCTTGTGTTTTATATTTGGCAACCTTACGCCCAAATAAAGACGAACTTTGCTTTGCTACCAACTGCGTCTCTGCATCTTTGGGATCCACGCACTTCTGCGTGTAACAATTTTACTGCCTTTTTAACATCATGGCCATGGGACTACAGATGAAAACTAGCCTCCTGGCTAATTCTGGCTTTTTAAACTGTGTAGTCATGTCTTTTTAGGAAATTGCATTGTCCCCTTTGAAATAAACTAATCTTAATCTTACTCTCAACCAACATTGTACTATGACATTTTGATAGATTTTTGAGCGCCGTGTGCAATGTTCTATATTTTCAATGGAACATACAAAATGGGGCTTCACGGTGGGAGAGGGGTTAGTGCGTCTGCCTCACAATACGAAGATCCTGCAGTCCCGGGTTCAATCCCAGGCTCAGGATCTTTCTGTGTGGAGTTTGCATGTTCTACCCTTGAATGCGTGGGTTCTCTCCGGGTACTCCGGTTTCCTCCCACTTCCAAAGACATGCACCTGGGGATAGGTTGATTGGCAACACTAAATTGGCCCTAGTGTGTGAATGTGAGTGTGAATGTTGTCTGTCTATCTGTGTTGACCCTGCGATGAGGTGGCGACTTGTCCAGGGTGTACGTCGCCTTCCGCCCGATTGTAGCTGAGATAGGCGCCAGCGCCCCCTGCGACCTCAAAAGGGAATAAGTGGTAGAAAATGGATGGATGGACATATAAAATGTTGGTGTTGTTGGGGACTGCATGTCGCGGTTGGGAGAGTGGTTGTGCCAGCAACCTGAGGGTTCCTGGTTCAATCCCCACCTTCTACCATCTTAGTCACGTCCGTTGTGTCCTTGAGCAAGACACTACACCCTTGTTCCTGATGGGTCCTGGTTAGCGCTTTGCATGGCAGCTCCCACCATCAGTGTGTGAATGTGTGTGTGAATGGGTGAATGTGGAAATAGTGTCAAAGCGCTTTGACTTCCTTAAAAAGGTAGAAAAGCTCTATACAAGTATAACCCATTTACCATTTGTTTACTTGAGTCATATTGCCATTGTAGTGCAGTCTACATGTATTTCTTATGTTTGACTGCTATCTACTGGTCACACCTATCCTTTCATCATGTACCAGGTACATTGGGTGTAACGGTACGTGCATTTGTAATTAAGCGTTTCGGTAGGGGGGTTTCGGTTCGGTTCGGAGGTGTACCAATCGAGTTTCCACACGGATATATTAAGTAGTGTACCGCACGTTGTGTAAACAATACACACCGAGGCAACACACGCATGCTAGCAGCGACCGGGCTACGATAGACTGACCATAGCTCCTCTTTTCACCGGATATGTCCTCTTTTGCTGGGCTGTCCGGGTGGAGTTTCTTAGATGCCTCAAATGTTCAGCATTTTAAGTTAGGGTTGCGTGTATTTTCAATGGGTTGATAAGTAAAACAAATTGTGAACGCAGCAACATTCGTGAGGGAGGGGCAGAAACAGAGAGCGCGAGAGAGTTATGATAAATGCGCATGCGTCGCCAGGCTCTGCTTTTTACCCACAGATATATCAGATTTGATTTTTTATTATCTGTAGCAGGGGTGTCAAAAGTGTGCCCCAGAAGCCATTTGCGGCCTCCGGCTAATGTTTTAAAGGCCCACGGCACATTCTACAGTAAATATACTATTAAAATAAACAAAAACATAAACAAAAGTGAAATAAAAAAGCTTGAAAGCTAAATGTAATTTAGAAAAAGTTGCAATGTTGACTAATAAAACAAAGCTGTTTTTTTATTTTATTTCAAACTGTCATTGCTCAATCAATCAATCAATCAATCAATCAATCAATCAATCAATGTTTACTTATATAGCCCTAAATCACTAGTGTCTCAAAGGGCTGCACAAAATAGCTCAAAACATAATAGTGAATCAAAATCAATGTTATTATGAATTACTGACCTATCCAAGGTTCCCATTATTTCACATCAAATATTCCACTGACAAAAATATTTTGGTGGAAGATTTTGCAAATTTGGTAAATAAATAACCAAAAAATGTATATTTTGTTGTTCTCTTACTGTACCGAAAATTAACCGAACCGTGACCTCTTAACCGAGGTACGTACTGAACCGAAATTTTTGTGTACCATTACACCCCTACCATGTACCAAATAAAATTGCTTCGAGGGCGGTAAACAAAACCAGAATCATTCCGAGTTTTGAGAAAAAAAAAAAGATTTTAAGTGTGCCTTATAGTCCAGAAAATACGGTATTCAGTTATGATGGTTTTCAACAGCTCCCTTGTCCCTTCTCACACAATGGATTACTGCATGCTGAGAGGTTTTTATTAAGATGAACAATGTGGAGAGAAGAGAAGAAGAAAACAAAAAGAGTTTATTAAAACTACCCGAGGTGTAAACCCTTCTCTCAGTGACACAGAATGCGTGTGATCAACACGGCAACTACTGTCAGTGCAGGCGCAAGTGGCGATTGATGCTTTTCATCACAAATATGCGAGTGTTGAAGCGCTCCAACCATTGTAACCGAGGGTCTGCTAAGATGTAGTGCAAGCTCGGCAGACAGGAACTTGAGAGGCACTTCATTAAAGCCAACAGTCATGTCTTGTTCTTACACGGCCATCGTCAAAAAACTATTTTTCTCCACCAGTCACACATGTCCGGTTTTCACAATAATAACGTTATGCATGTAGTAGTATCGGTAATTGTGACCCCGAGATGCAGTGACAGGAGACAGTGTGCAGGTAAAAATGCATTTATTATTAACAAAAACTAGTGCAGCTGTTAATGCACACAAAAGTCTGCACTTGGGAGCCAGAGGTACACAGCAAATAAGGCAAGCAACAATGAGTAAATTACCCAGCCCCCACTAAGCGGTGAGGCTGGCATACAAAGCCCTTGGATTAGCCATCTGAGGCAGGTGAATGTCCTGATCACTAATCAGAAGCAAGTGTGCACACTCAGCGCTCAGAGGCAGGACAGGACAAGGACACAAAACAAAACAGGATGTAGATGTCAGGGTTAGTTCTTGTCGAACCCCAAGATGCAGAGATGGAGGCAGGCATGGAGTGAGCAAACATGATTTAATAAAGATACTAAGACAAAATCAAACAAAGGGTTCAAACCAAAAGCGCGCACGTGGGCGTATAATAAACAAAAGGCCTTTAGCATAGAAGCTAACAAGAAACAAAAAGGAACTTTAGCATGGAAGCTAGTGGATAGCAAACAGACAAACTGGAAATAACTAATGGCTAACAAGAATAGCTTACGGCTACGACGAAAAGAAAAGAATCACAGACACGACAATAGCAACATATGGCAACGACAAGTCCGAATGACAATACAATGATCCAGCAACTGACACAAGACAAAGCAGGTACAAATAGGAGCGGGCTGATTGGCAACAGGTGTGGCCAGGTGCCAATCAGCCGCAGCTGAGGAGGAACACACCACTCAGGGAACAAAACAGGAAGCTGACAAAACAAGAGCACTAGACAGGAACTAAGGACAGTAAATAATAAACACAAAGAGGAGAAGCCAGAACACACACAAACTGTCAGTGGCAAGCCTGACAGTAGAATCAAAATGAGAGTGCTCAACAGGGACAAAACACAGAAAAAACACCAGTTTTGACCTGAACTGACAACTGTCCTGTTAACGCGTCACATCCGGGTCTAAATGCACTAACAAATTACTAATTTCCGGAAAATAGCTTGATTTTTATAGTGCTAATTAATTTCCATAACTTTTCTATTATTCAAAGTAAAAGCGTTGATCAGTTGAGTTTATTTGGAACATGTATGCATACAACATGATACATCACAATTTCCAGTTTCTCTTTTCAACATGTTCGAACAGTTGTTAAAACTTTTTTTCAATTCCTGTTCTCACTTTATTCACAATATACAAACCCTGTTTCCATGTGAGTTGGGAAATTGTGTTAAATGTAAATATAAACGGAGTACAATGATTTGCTAATCATATTCAACCTATATTCAGTTGCATATGCTACAAAGACAACATATTTGATGTTCAAACTGATAACCATTTTTTTTTGTGCAAATAAACATTAACTTTCGAATTTCATGCCAGCAACACGTGACAAAGAAGTTGGGAAAGGTGGCGATAAATACTGATAAAGTTGAGAAATTCTCATCAAACACTTATTTGGAACATCCCACAGGTGTGCAGGCTAATTGGAAACAGGTGGGTGCCATGATTGGGTATAAAAGCAGCTTCCATGAAATGCTAAATAATTCACAAAAAAGGATGGGGCGAGCTGTAGTATTTTACGCTTCATAATACGCCACACATTTTCGATGGGAGACAGGTCTGGACCGCAGGCGGGCCAGGAAAGTACCCACACTCTTTTACTACGAAACTACGCTGTTATAACACGTGGCTTGGCATTGTCTTGCTGAAATAAGCAGGGGCGTCCATGATAACGTTGCTTGGATGACAACATATGTTGCTCCAAAACGTGTATGTACCTTTCAGCATTAATGGTGCCTTCACAGATGTGTAAGTTACCCATGCCTTGGGCACTAATACACCCCCATACCATCACAGATGCTGGCTTTAGAACTTTGCGCCTATAACAATCCGAATGGTTATTTTCCTCTTTGTTCTGGAGGACACCACATCCTCTGATTCCAAATATTATTTGAAATGTGGACTCGTCAGACAACCGAACAGCTTTCCACTTTGCATCAGTCCATCTTAGGTGAGCCCGGGCCCAGCCAAGCTAGCAGCGTTTCAGGATATTGTTGATAAATGGGTTTTGCTTTGCATAGTAGAGTTATAACTTGCACTTACAGATATAGCAACCAACTGTAGTTACTGACAGTGGTTTTATGAAGTGTTCCCGAGCCCATGTGGTGATATCCTTTACACACTGATGTCGGTTCTTGATGCAGTACCGCCTAAGGGATCAAAAGTCCGTTATATCATCACTTACGTGCAGTGATTTCTCCAGATTCTCTGAATTTTTTGATGATTTTACGGACCGTAGTTGGTAAAATCCCTAAATTCCTTGCAATAGCTCGTTGAGAAATGTTGTTGTAAAACTGTTCGACAATTTTCTTACAAATTGGTGACCCTCACCCCATCCTTGTTTGTGAATTACTTAGCATTTCATGGAAGCTGCTTTTATACCCAGTCATGGCACCCAACTGTTCTCAATTAGCCTGCACACCTGTGGGATGTTCCAAATAAGTGTTTGATGAGCATTCCTCAACTTTATCTGTATTTATTGCCACCTTTCCCAACTTCTTTGTCACGTGTTGCTGGCATCAAATTCTAAAGTTGACGATTATTTGCAAAAAAAAATTGTTTATCAGTTTGAACATCAAATAGATTAGATTAGATTAGATTAGATAGTACTTTATTCATTCCGTCAGGAGAGTTCCTTCAGGAAAATTACAATTTTCAGCACAATCCCATTCAAGATCAGACAAACATTACAGGGAGACAGAACAGGATCGCTGACGGGTCTGCCTGCTTCCAGCGCCCCTTACAAAAAAAGATGAAATACAGGTAAACAAGGGGGTGGGGGGGGGGAATAGAAGATTAAAATGAAATAAACAAATCGGTCTTAGCCTGGGCCTTGGAGAGGGGGTTCAGACTGAGGCCAAGGGGAAAAAAAAACAAAAAAACAACAACAACTCATAGCCATAGTACACATCCCTCTTACATGTGTGTAAGAGGGAAACATCAAACATCAAAGAACACAGAGGACATTAAAGACATTAAAGCGGCAGATACAAGCAGACACTTCTACATACAGCTATGAATAAAAAGTAAAAGAAACATATCCACTGTGGTGGCCTCTGCCATCATCCTCTGGGGTGGAGGGAGCATGGCCAGAGACAGAAGCAGACCCAACAAAGAAACCAAGACAGCTGACTCCACTCTCGGCCAGTGTCCAGTCCGCATGGATGAGCGAGGATACGTCCAAGGTGACTGAGGTGTCCGACACCTGCTCACCCAGCCAAGACAGCGCGAAGCCTCTCCGTCCCAGTGCTCAGTGCCAGCTCCGCTGCCCTGTCCCCTCATCCACATCTCCTCCAGTCCCTCCAAACGGACTCCAGTGTGGCAGAGACCCAGCAGCTGGTCTCCATGGCCAAAAGGCCATGTTGTCTTTGTAGCATATTCAACTGAATATGGGTTGAAAATGATTTGCAAATCATTGTATTCCGTTTATATTTACATCTGACACAATTTCCCAACTCATATGGAAATGGGGTATGTACTCCATTACTAATAACAATAAAAAAAAAAAATAATAATAATACTTGGTGAAATAAATTATATTTCATATGGTGAGACGAGTAAGATTATCTTAAAAATTAATGAATGTATGGCATACATTCAGAATATTTATCATTGTTCTTCTTTGTACTTTGTGAACACTTTAAGTTTGAAGAGTTTCTTGAAGTGGATCATATTAGTGCATTGTTTGATTGCTTTGCTAATCCATTGCATAATTTAGTTCCACATACAGATATACTGAAGGTCTAAAGTGTTGTACGTGCGTACAAATGTTTTAAATTACATTTTGCTCTAAAATTATATTTCTCCTCAGTGACAATCATTGAGTCTAGGAACATGTCTGACCATGTTCTTTTTGTTATACGATGGACCCCATTGACTAGGTTGGTTGAAATGTATAGGAACATGTAAACAGTATCAATATCATACATCACATATTTAACATTTTCTTTACAACTTGTCAAAAAAAGGTGCAGGAAGAAGCAAAGCCTATCTAATCCTTTGCCTTTTTCTCTTCATAGCAATTACTAACACATTACTTCCTGTTCTCAGTTTGTCATCATCACCGGCGGTCACTCGAACGAGTATGATGATCCTCCTGGTAGGGGTGTATCCCTTTTTTGGAGGATGTCTGTGCATGACTTTGTTTAACGTGGGGAGACTGGTGCACAGACAGTCACCACACCATAACACTTGCCAACCCTCCCGATTTTTCCGGGACACTCCCGAATTTCAGTGCCACTCCTGAAATTCTCCCGGTGCAACCATTCTCCCAAATTTCTCCCGATTTCCACCCAAACAACAATATTGGGGACGAGCCATAAAGGCACTGCCTTTAGCGTCCTCTAAGATCTGTCGTCATGTCCGCTTTTCATCCATACTAACAGCGTGCCGGCCCATTCACATGATATATGCGGCTTTCAAACACACACATGTGGATGCAAGGCGTACTTGATCAACAGCCATACAGGTCACACTGATGGTGGCCGTATAAACAACTTTAACACTGTTACAAATATGCACCACACTGTGAACCCACACAAAACAAGAATGACAAACACATTTTGGGAGAACATCTGCACCGTAACACAACATAAACACAACAGAACCAAACCCCAGAATCCTTTGCAGCACTAACTCTTCCGGTATATATCTATACCCAAATTTACTACAAATTTGGGTATGATACCAAGTCATTACCGGATCATAAATTGGTCACACTGGACATATTTCCTGAGTTTAGAAACATAATATGAATATAAAAAAAGGAAAAACGATTTTGTGACAATAATAAATATTGATGTAATCATAGCAGTATTTATTAGATACTCTATTGTTCTTGGTATCATTACAGTGGATGTCAGGTGTAGATCCACCCACGACATTTGTTTACTTCCAGGAGCACGAGCTTGCTGTCAGCGGTGAGCTGTTGCATCCCCCCGCGGTGTGTAGTGAAACATGTTTAGCTATTCCTCGTCTTGCAGGGATGATACTTGTAAGAAATGTACTTTATATGTCGCCATGGAGGCGAAGATTAGGGATTTAGAAGTAGCTAAAATGCTGCCGAATGCGGATGGCAATAGCCGCTTGCTAGCTAGCCATGTTTTAAAGCGCCTCTTCCTGAGGGCGTTTCAGTGCTATAGCTTCACCTTTATCTTTAGTTTTTAAGCCAAAATGCATCCATTCTCCCATTTCTGTCTACACATTGTGTCTGCTTGTAAGAACTCTATGATTGTGCGCTGCCAAACATGCTCCTCTGGTCGTAAAACCAGCACTGTCACGACGTGACTACAGCGCGCCGTTATGCCCGTTAAAAAAATAATAATTTTAAGAAGATAAGGGAACCGGTATTTTTCAAAATGAGCCTAGTGGCCTAGTGGTTAGAGTTTTCGCCCAGAAATTGGTATGTTGTGAGTTCAAACCCCGGCCGAGTCATACCAAAGACTTTATAAATGGGACCCATTACCTTCCTGCTTGACACTCAGCATCAAGGGTTGGAAATGGGGGTTAAATCATCAAAAATGATTCCTGGGCGCAGCCCACGCTGCTGCCCACTGCTCCCCTCACCCCCAGGGGGTGATCAAGGGTGATGGGTCAAATGCAGAGAATAATTTCGCCACGCCTCGTGTGTGTGTGACAATCATTGGTATTTTAACTATTTTAACTTTACTGTTTTTGATTTATTAGTACAGCGGTACTTTACCAGTACCGGTATACCGTACAACCATAGTACATTGTTTGATTTCTTTACTTAAGCCATTCCATAATTTAATTCCACATACTGATATGCTAAAGGTCTTTACTGTTGTACATGTGCCAACAAATGTTTTAAGTAAGATTTGTTTCCAAGGTTATATTTCTCCTCTGTTGTTGAGAAGAATTGTTGTACATTCTTGGATAGATGGTTAAAATGTGTTATGTACATAGAATTAGCTGCATGCAAATGCACCAAATCATTGAATTTCAATATTTTGGATTGCATAAATAAAGTGTTTGTATATTCTCTATATCTAAAATGATGTATTATTCTGACTGATCTTTTTTGTAACACGGTTATAGTGAATTAAGTTTTTGTAATTATTTCCCCATATGCTATACAGGTTCACCTGAAATAAACTAATTAGCCATTTTTTTTAATCCAACTCTTTTTTATTGACATTTTCAAATAGACAGAAAAAAGTGCAAGTCGAAACAGTACAATTTTAAAGTCAGTAAATTCTTCACACCCTTTCCCTTAAAGCCCAAACCACCCATTCCACTTAGGTCACACCAACAAGGGACATATGGCACAAACGTACAACAAGTAAGACGACAAAAACACACACACACACACACACACACACACACACACACACACACACACACACACACACGCACACGCACACGCACACACACACAAACACACACACACACACTCACACACACACACACACACACATACGGGGCCTGAGACAGACAGAGGCTGAAAAGAGAGGAAAATATTACGTCTGGTGGGCATAGGGATGCCGAATGTGTCCCTTCGTGGATGCGTCGACATGAACACAGCAATGCTATGTTTAAATGATTTATTAAACTTAACAAAAGCAGGCTACGAACAAAAATACTGGAGCTAACAGACAAAACAAGCCAAGGACGCTAGCATAAAAGCTAGGAATAAAAAACAGAGAAACTAAGACTGGCACAAAGGCACACAAAAAGGAAAAACAATACATCAGCGTGAGAGCTGGAATAAAACAAAGGCTAAGTGTGAAAAGCTAGCAAGGATATACATACGTGTAAGAAGCAGTCGTGAATGTTGCTTGAAGGCAAATTAGGAACCCAGGCAGAACAAACAAAAGGGGCTGGCTTATATAAAGCAGTAGAGATGCGTGGTTTGCGGTCTCATCCGCGGAGTGTCCGCGGGTCGGGCGGTTGAAATTACGAAAAAATTGATTTTAATTAGATTCGGGCGGGTGGCGGTTGATCCATCCGGAAATATTTGATATGCATGGTTCTGTGATCGGTATCCTTTGCCATTCAAAGTGCCATTTAAGACCCGTGTCATGATAAAAGACGCTATTATTCTCCTGAATGACTGCCGGTAGTCACTCAGATAGTAAGTATTAGGGCGTGCGATGAAGCCATTAGCTTTGTCGCCTACTACAACATGTACGATCTGCTTGTCAGTCCAGCATCATGTTGTGTGTGGCTTCCGCGGCAACACACACACGACTGCAAGGCATACTGGGTGACACAGAGTACACTAATGGTTGTAATATCAACAATTTTAACACTCTTAGTAATATGCGCCACGCTGTGAAGCCACACCAATTAAGAACAACAAACACATTTCGGGAGAATATCCTCAAAGTAACACAACATAAACGCAACACAACAAATACCCATAATCCTTTGTATTCATGAGACTTCCTGACTATTTTATACACCCCACAAGCAGCAATCCCCCCCCCCCCATCGTGCGTCGGTAAGGTGGGCGGAGTTGGGGGCGCGGGGGTGTAAAATATTTTCAGGAAGTGTCACAGATACAAAGGATTATGGGTATTTGTTCTGTTGCGTTTATGTTGTGTTACTGTGAGGATGTTCTCCCGAAATGTGTTTGTCAATCTTGTATTGTGTGGCTTCACAGCGTGGCGCATATTAGTAAGTTGTTTATATCACAACCATTAGTGTACTCTGTATCACCCAGTATGCCTTTCAATCCTGAACGTGTAATTGCGGAAGCTGCAAACAACATCTTGCCGGACCAACAATCGATTCGTACATGTTGTTGAAGGTGTCTAAGGCAATGGCTTCACAGCACGCCCATATTCTTGTAATCAGGATGAACGCTATTGGTTAGTCGCAGGAACGTTAGCGGCTCCAATTGTCTTCATTACTCTGTGAAACAGGTTTAAATAGCTCTGTGAGTGGTAAAGGCGGACACACTGTGATATATTTCAGCGGGCGGTTGGCGGGCGGGTACGGTCCTGATAAGTTGTTGGTTAGGGTGGACGACGGGTGGATGCCGACTCTGGTTATGCGGATATGGATGATATAATTGCCTATCCGCGCATCTCTATAAGGCAGTAATCAAAATAGAAACAGGTGTGCGTCGAAAACGAGGAGCAGGTGAACTAAAAAGCTACCATGGTGACAAAGCAAACAGGAAAAAAGGAGTCAGACGGAGAGGTATACAAAAATTTAAACAAAACAACAAACTGTGAAGATCCGAGCAGCGGAACCGCAACAAAAACATTAATTATCGTATTTTTCTATAAGTGGGTGCGACATATACTCCGGAGCAACATATGTGTGAAATTATTAACACATTACCGTAAAATATCAAATAATATTATTCATCTCATTCGCGGAAGAGACAAAGAAAATGTCAGCAATCGTCACACACGTCAACCAATAAGAATTTGGTGGGGGAGGGTCATGGCAGAAGTGCATTGTGGGTCATTGAATGCCAACTGCTATATGCTATATGCTACTGCCGAAGCTATTAAAATTGATCATATCAATGTTGGCGGTAACTTATAAAAACTGATAAGGGCTGAACAAAAATGGCACTGAAAAGGAAATCATGTACTTAAGATTACAAGCTGGACATAGTGAAATATGCAGCAGAAAACGACAAGAGGAAGCGGTGTATACCTTTGGAGTTGGCAGAGTTGTTTAGAAGCGACATCGAGGAAGAAGATTTCATGGGATTTATCGACTAGGAGTGACAGATTGTTTGGTAAATGTATAGCATGTTCTATATGTTATAGTTATTTGAATGACTCTTACCATAATATGTTACGTCAACATACCAGGCACCTTCTCAGTTGGTTATTTATGCGTTATATAACGTACACTTATTCAGCCTGTTGTTCACTATTCTTTATTCTTTTAAATTTCTATTCTCGGTGTTGGATTTTATCAAATAAATTTCCCTTAAAAATGCGACTTATACTCCAGTGCGACGTATACATGTTGTTTTCCTTCTTTATTGTGCATTTTTGGCTGGTGCGACGTAAACTCCTGAGTGACTTATAATCTGAAAAATACGCCTTTTTTTATTTTATTTCTAAAGTTCTTATAAGAACATATTATATGTCTCTTTTCATAAGTAGCCAGGCTGACAACAAAGTTTAAAGACTGGAATAATGAATTGTGACAGTGCACGTTGTCTGCACGATCACCAGTGGCTGATTAAACACGCAAGTGGATAATTGCAAGCAGCCGTGAGGCAAGACTCGCTCGGGAGAAACACTTCCAGACCAGGATGCAGGCGTGGAGAAGTGGGGAGTTTAATTAGTGCAATGAACCTCGCCTCCTTTATGGTCCATTCAAAGACATGCAATAATTAGGCAGTGTCATGTCAGGAGAAGGAGGGAGTGGCGCCATCCAACACTAAATACTCAAGAGGGATGGTCTGTCTCTCGCAGGGTTTCTAGGTGTAGAGCCGATGGACAGGCTGGTTTTGGCTGTATGTGAATGAACTGACGTTTGTATGTCACTGAAAGACATTGTAGTTACGTGAATGGGCAGACAGATGTTCACACGTGTATCGGAGTGGAGAGACAGATGTCGAAATGTGTGCAAGTGAATGGGCAAATAATTATGTTATAAACATACAAAACCCAAAACCAGTGAAGTTGGCACTTTGTAATAAAAACAGAATACAATGATTTGCACATCCTTTTCTACTTGTATTCAATTGAATAGACTGCAAGGACAAGATACTTAACGTTTGAACTGGAAAACTTTGTTGTGTTTTTTTTTTTTTCGCAAATATTAGCTTATTTGGAATTTGATGCCTGCGACATGTTTCAAAAAAGCTGGCACAAGTGGCAAAAAAAGACTGAAAAAGTTGAGGAATGCACATCAAGCACTTATTTGGAACATTCCACAGTTGAACGGATTAATTGGGAACCTTTTTGCGTGCGCGCGGTGCCTATATGCGCACGCGCCGTCTTCGTTTTGGCAGTTTGGGGGCGGGTATGCTTAGACGGCCCCTCCTCTCTGATTGGTCAGGCAGAAAAATGCTCAGGGCCAATCAGAAGTATAGCAGGGGGGGTCATCCAGTTGTGCTTTCACAAGTTCAAAGAGTTCCTGCAAAGTCTGGATAATAGCAGCTGGTACTTGAACGTGGTTGGATAGGGCCTGCAGAAGATACTGCTCCTGACGACAAACAAATTCTAAAATTTCCTAAATTAGTGGAGTTGTGGAAAATGCCGATTGAATTTGATCTAAAAGTCTTTGAAGAAGGTAATGTCTCATCTGTTGAGAGAACATCACATAGTTAATGAAGTGTCAAGATCGATATCTCTCTTTTCATACACATACAACCAGTTGATAGATGTCAGTCAACGAAGGAAATTATATTTTCAAATATGTTTTCTTTCCTCACTTGTCTGTTTTAAAAAACAGGGACTATTAATTTGCTTTCCTCTATCTACTTTAAGCTAACACCAGAGTCTACCCGAACCCCCTTATCTATGCGTACTTCATATCAGGACCACATGATTAGCATATGGGCCTAATTATTGATGTTATGATTGCAATTACTATTTTAGTAGAATAATGAATGACAGGTTATCACTACAATTAATGAATATGGTTTTAATATTACTATAAAAAGTATTTACGTTTCTGCAAACAACTCAAACTATGGAAAATTAGATATCAGCCCAGATCACTATAGATGGAGTTAAAAATATGTATTTAAAAAAACAACAAAAAAAAGCTAGCTCCATACATTAGGCAAATTAAATCATACAATACGCTGACATTTATAACAAATCAAACCGTTTGGAAATTAGTTGAAAATGTACTGGGCGGGGCCAGCTGCCTGAGGTAAGATGCTCAGAGCCAATCAGAAAGAAGAGGCCGTCTGAGCATACCCGCCCCCAAAGTGCCAAAACAAACATGACAGCACGAGGAGTACACAGAGGGCGCACAGACCTAGACGGCGCGCGCGCACATAGGCACCGCGCGCGCGCAAAAGGGTGTCGCGCGGGCGCACGAAGTGGAGAATCATCGCGCGATAACAGTTTTTATGCGCTTGGATTTTTGGCACTAATGTGATGCCATAAGTCATTCAAAAAAAAGGATGGGACGAGGGTCATCACTTTGTAAACAAATGCTTGAGCAAATTATCGAACAGTTTAAGAACAGCATTTCTCAATGAACTATTGGAAGGAATTTAGGGATTTCACCATTTACGGTCCGTAGTATCATCAAAAGGTTCAGAGAATCTAGAGAAATCACTTTAAGGCCGAAAACCAACATTGGATGCCAGTGACCTTCAATCCCTCAGATGGTACTGAATGAAAAAGGAACATCAGTGTGTAAAGGACATCACCGCATGGGCTAAGGAACACTTCAGAAAACCACTGTTAGTAACTAGTTTGTCTCTTCATCTGCAAGTGCAAGTTAAAAGTCTACTATGCAAAGCGAAAGCCATTTATCAACAACGCCCAGAAACGCCGCCGGCTTCGCTGGGCCCGAACTCGGAGGAAAAGAACCATCCGGATTGTTATAGGCGCAAATTTCAAAAGCCAGCATCTGTGATGGTATAGAGGTGTATTAGCGCCAAAGGCATGGGTAACTTTCACGTCTGTGAAGGCACCATTAATGCTGAAAGGTTTTTGAGCAACATTTGTTGCCATTGAAGCAACGTTATCAAGGACACCCCTGCTTATTTCAGCAAGACAATGCCAAGCCACGTGTTACAACAGCATGACTTCATGGAAAAAGAGTCCGGGTACTAGACTAGCCTGCCTGTAGTCCAGGCCTGTTTCCCGTTGAAAATGTGTGGTGCAATATGAAGCCTAAAATACCACAACTGAGACTGTTGAACAACTTAACTGTACATCACGCAAGAATGGGAAATAATTCCACCTGAAAAGCTTCAAAAAGTGGTGGTTTCCGTTCCCAAGTGTTTACTGAGTGTTGTTAAAAGGAAAGGCCATGTAACACAGTGGTAAAAATGTTCCCGTGTCAACTTTTTTGCAATGTGTTGCTGCCATTAAATTGTAAGTTAATGATTATTTGCAAAAAAAATGGTTTCTCAGTTCGAACATTAAATATCTTGTCTTTGCAGTGTATTCAATTGAATATAAGTTGAAAAGGATTTGCAAATCATTCTATTCTGTTTTTATTTACAATTTACACAACGTGCCAACTTCACTGGTTTTGGGTTTTGTATTATGCATGTGTGCGTGAATGAACATTCAGCGAACATTAACATAATATGTGAATGTGAATCGACACAGATATTCCTATTGCCTTTGTTAATGGTCATAAACATTCTCATACACACCACTGAAATACACTCTCACACACTACTGAAATTTCCTCACACACGCTATTGCAATTTTCTTCAGTAGTGTGTATTAAAGGATGTTAATAATGTGTATAAAAAGATTTCAGTAGTGTGTATGAGAGGAAAATAATTCAGTAGCGTGCATGAAAATATTTTAGTAGTGTGTGTAAAAGTAAAAACAACATGAGTGAGTATGAAAGGATTTCAGCAGTGTGTATAAGAGAAAACATTTTAGTAGTGTGTGTGAAAGGTTTTCAGTAGTGTGCATGAAAGGATTTCAGTTGTTTATGTGGGGGAATTTCTGTCGTGAGTGAGAGGATTTCAGTAGTTTGTGAGAGAATTTGAGTAATGTGTGTACGAGAATTTTAGTAGTGTGTATGAGAGTGTTTCAGTGGTGTGTGTGTGTGTGTGTGTGTGCGTGCGTGCGTGCGTGCGTGCGTGTGTGTGTGTGTGTGTGTGTGTGTGTGTGTGTGTGTGTGTGTGTGTGTGTGTGTGTGTGTGTGTGTGTGTGTGTGTGTGTGTGTGAGAGAGAGAGAGAAAAACAATTCAGTTGCTTGAGTGAGAGCATTTCAGTGGTGTGTATGAAAGGTTTTCGGGAGTGTATACGGTATATGAGAAAAACATTTCATTAGTGTGTGTGAGAGAATTTTAGTAGTGTGAATGAGAGTGTTTCAGTAGTGTGTGTGAGCGAAAAACATTTTAGTAGTGTGTATGAGAGGATTTCAGTAGTATGTATGAGAGGATTTCAGTCATGTATATGAGAGGATATTAGTAGTGTGAGTGGGAGAATCATTGTTCAGTTGTTATGTGAGAGCATTTCAGCAGTGTATGTAAGAGGTAATTCTGAATAATGTCCCGAACGGCCCCGCATATTTGTGTGCGTGTGTGTGTGAAGGGACAGTCATGTTAAAATTATTGTATTGTGTCGATAAACAGATGCCTATTAAGCACAAGTGTGAATGAACAGGCAGTAATCTGATACATACATTATGTGTGTACGTGAATGGTTAGACAAATGCTTACATTATGTGTGTAAATGTCTGAATGTGGAAATAGTGTTACAGCGCTTTGAGTTCCTTAAAAAGGTAGAAAAGCGTTACAAAAGTACAACCCATTTACCATTTATGTGTAAACGTGAATGGATATACGGATATTACTTAATGTTTACATGTGCTTTGACAGACAGATTTTTAAGCGTGTAAATAGGATAAAGATTGACAGATAAAGATGAATATATTTACAATCCAAAAGTGCGCTGAGTAGTTCTATACCTCACATTTTGCATAGTTCACCTCAAGCTCGCTGTATAAAACAACATTGCTTGCTGGCAAAAAGACTAAAAGCCTTCCAGACAAAATCGACAATTTCATTTTGTGAAGCACTTAGGCTGAATCTATACGACATTTCCAGTACTATTCATTTGCCTCTTGTGTACGCTCACACACACACACACACACACACACACACACACACACACACACACACACACACACACACACACACACTGGGGCGTGTATTAAAAGCAAGGTGTCACTATATTGTGTCCTTGTGTCCTTCTTTTTAAAACCTTCATTAACTGCCCCCAAGAACAATAAATATTTGATTGATCTGCTCACATGCTAATGGTGCTGCTTTGGCTTATTTCCAACAGCTCTAATATGATTTAGTTTAAGAGACTGTTCAAACTACAAGTGTTCACAAAGAAGAACAGTCATCAGGAAACCTTGAACTTTTTTTTAGATTATTTTTTTTTTTTTTACTTACTATGGTTTATTATTTACAAAACCCAAAACCAGTGAAGTTGGCATGTTGTGTAAATTGTAAATAAAATCAAATTTCAATGATTTGCAAATCCTTTTCAACTTACATTCAATTGAATAAACTGCAAAGACGAGATATTTAATGTTCAAACTAAGAAACATAATTTTGTTTTGCAAATAATCATTAACTTAGAATTTAATGGCACCAACACATTGCAAAACGTTGCCACAGGGGCATTTTTACCACTGTGTAACATGGCCTTTCCTTTTAACAACACTCAGTAAACGATTGGGAACTTAGGAGACCATTTTTGAAGCTTTTCAGATTGAATTCTTTCCCATTCTTGCTTGATGTACAGCTTAAGTTGTCCAACATTCAGGGGTCTCTGTTGTGGTATTTTAGGCTTCATATTGCGGCAGACATTTTCAATGGGAGACAGTTCTGAACTACAGGCAGGCCAGTCTAATACCCCCACGCGTTTACTATGAAGTCATGTGTTACAACAGCGTGGATTGGCATTGTCTTGCTGAAATAAGCAGGGGTGTCCATGTTAAAGTTGCTTGGATGGCAACACATGTTGCTTCAAAACCTGTATGTACCTTTCAGCATTAATGGTGCCTTCACAGATGTGTAAGTTACCCATGCCTTGGGCACTAATACACCCCCATACCATCACAGATGCTGGTTTTTGAACTTTGCGCCTATAACAATCCGGATGGTTCTTTTCCTGTTTGTTCCAGAGGACATAACGTCCACAGTTTCCAAAAGCAATTTGAAATGTGGACTCATCAGACCACAGAAGACTTTCACACTTTGCATCAGTCCATCTTAGATGAGCTTGGGCCCAGCGAAGCCAGCGGCGTTTCTGGGTGTTGTTGATAAAACTACAGCATGTACTACAATTTTACAGTCATTTATGAAATTATAACATGGCCAATGTTAGCATATGCACATCTAAAACATAAAAAAACATCTGCAACTTACCGCAACATTTTTTTTCCAGTTGTAGGTGGAATTCTTGTATGGTGAAAAGGGAACATTGCTACTGACCGAGGTGAGGATAGGAACGTTTTATGTCCTAGTTTGTAAGTAAACATTGACATTGCCTCGTCTGACGTCATGTCACTTCTTACAGTGTGTCCTTTGAGAGGCGTCATGTGATTGCCAGGCTCTGTTTGATTGGTGAAATGGAGTCAAAGGTCATTAGAGACAATGAGCCGAATGAATAAGTCTTTGCAAGCAGTAACCAATTGGTTATAAATACATGTATTGATAATATAAATAAACATTTATCAGTACGAAATTCATTGTAACAAAGTAAAAGTAGGGTTTCTTCTTTACAAAATATTCAAGTGAAAGCAAAACTTATGTTGCATTTAAACCTCTCTAACAAGTACAATTTATCCAAAAAGTTACTCACGGTAAGTAAATGTAACAAAGTGAATGTAGCCTATTACTACACACCTCTGACTAATATTACGGACATTTCCATAAAAGAAAAAAAAATATTGTCTTTCCACTAGACCAGGGGTGTCAAACTCTTTTCAGCTCAGGGGCCGTATGGCGCAAAATCTATTCCCACATGATCATGGCATAAGGACTTAAAGCCACAACAACGATGACTTCAGATTGTTTTCCTTGTTTTACTTCGGCCCAAAATAGAACAAGCTCATTCTGAAAATGTACATATCACAAATAGTCCTCTTGACAAAACATTTTAAGCCATGTCGGATTGAACAAAAAATAAAATAAAGCACAAATAAAAACGGTTCTACCTCATTTATCATTTCCACATGTTAACCTTGTGCCAGGGGTCGGCAACCCAAAATGTTGAAAAGGCCATATTGTACCAAAAATACAAAAAAAAAAAAAAATCTGTCTGGAGCCGCAAAAAATTAAAAGCCTTATGTAAGTGTTATAATGAAGGGAACACATGGTGTAAGTGCATATATTAGCAATATTAGCTTACCATCAAAATGACTTCAAACAATTCTTATATAAGTGTCATAATTAAGGCAACACATGGTGTAAGTGTCTATATTAGCCTTCTATAAAAGGCTGACGCAAATCTTCGTTGACAGAAATGTTGTATTTTAATTTTAATTTTACACATTTTTGCAACATTGGAATTCATTTGTAAAATGGAGACTTCTCGCGGGATGAGATATCTTCTGGAAATTACTGGCTCAGAATGGAACACAAACAACATTAAGAAATGCAGCCAATTATGCGAACAGAAAATGTGTCGTGAGACATGCAATTATGAATTAAATACACAGAGGATATAAGTAAAGAAAATTAAATGAGCTCAAATATACCTATAAACGAGGCATAATTATGCAATATGTACATACAGCTAGCCTAAATAGAATGTTTGCATCGATTAGCTTGCATTCGGAAGCTCATTTTTGTGCCTTCACACACAGCACAAAATGTTTGGTAGACAAAATGAGACAAAGAAGGATTGGCATAAAACACGTATTTCTGTGGCAGTATCGGAGAAAGTTGTACATGTATATTAACTACGATGAGTTCAAGGATCGCTGAAATTAGTAGGACAAAAAGGTGCTTGCCGAATACTCTCATCAGTGAAGCATGCATTATATAAAAAGTGGGATTTTTAACAATTAAGAAGGTTTGTCTCATGTTTGTCCTACAGAAAATTTACTAAAACAAAAAATGAATGTTTTTCTTCATCTTTTTCCATTTTCACACGTCTCTGAAAGGGGTCCAGGGAGCCACTAGGGCGGCTCTAAAGAGCCGCATGCGGTTCAAGAGCCGCGGGTTCCTGACCCCCACCCTATGCTAACTCCACAAACCATACAAACTGAGTTAGAAACTATTCAAGAGGGTTGAACCACTCCCTGCCTTCTGGGCATCACTGTGTATCGATAGGAAAATAAAAGCTGTCCAATGTGTAAACAATGTCAACAAACCAACAATAACAACTTTAAAGACTGACAGTATTGCAGTAAATCACACACTGTTTCTTTTAATGTGCATAGAAGACAATCATTTTCACAGAACTATGTCAATGTGCAGCATTTTAAGTAAGGTTGCCCATTGTTTATTTTACTCCTGTTAATTTTACGTTGGGTTGGGGGAGAGGTGTCGCGTGTGCTTCCGGATTGGTGTACTTACTAAATTAATGGCTTGCCAAACAGAATTCCTATTGCGACATCCAGTGGAAACATTTAGAACAGCAGTTTCTTTAATTAAAAAATGCAGCTCAATTTTAGACTTAGCAAAGTCGTTTCGGGGGCCGCATTGAACATGTATGCCGGCCTGATCCGGCCTGCGGGCCGCATATTTGTCATATCTGCACTGGAACGTCCACCAATAAAATATTTGTCTTGCAATAATTAGTTGGGATGACTAAAAATGTTTTTACATTCTTCATTTTGAGATGATTATTGTTCCCTGCATTACTTTGAACAAAACGCTTCATAACAATAACAATGTAAATTAATAGAGATGTCCGATAATATCGACAGTTAGATATTATCGGCCGATAAATGCTTTAAAATGTAACATTGGAAATTATCGGTATCGGTTTCAAAAAAGTTACATTTACGACATTTTGAAATGCCGCTGTACGGAGTGGTACACGGACGTAGAGAGAAGTACAGAGCGCCAATAAACCTTGAAGGCACTGCCTTTGCGTGCCGGCCCAGTCACAATACCTACGACTTTTCACACACACAAGTGAATGCAAGGCAGGTCACATTAAGAGTGGCCGTGTAAACAACTTTAACACTGTTACAAATATGCGCCACACTGTGAACCCACACCAAACAAGAACACATTTTGGGAGAACATCCGCACCGTAACACAACATCAACACAACAGAACAAATACCCGGAAACCTTTGCAGCACTAACTTTTCCGGGACACTACAATATACACCCTCCGCTACCTCTCAACCCCGCCTCCCCCAACCCCGCCCACCTCAACCTCCTCATGCTCTCTCGGGGAGAGCATGTCCCAATTTCTAAGCTGCTGTTTTGAGGCATGTTAAAAAAAAAGCAATTTGTGATGTTGCGGCACACGCGTAGTCTGCGTCTCCCTCCTCTGTGGATCCACCCGGAGGATCCGCTGACAGCGCGCTCGGACACGCCCCCGATCATGCTGAACGCTGCATGCCCACGCAACTTCAAGCCTGCAGACGATCAGTCAATCTGCACAACCGTGACTGATGAGGGCGAGTTGAATAAAGGGACGAGTGGACCCAAGGATTGGCGCGGGAACTTAGTTTTTCCTGGTGTACCTGTTTTCCTTCCGTTGCCCTGAATTTAGACTGCCTCCTTTGTTCCTCGACTCCTCGCTCGCCCCACGACTCTGACGCCTCTCTCCCGCCCTGGATCCCCTGCATGTCCCATGGAATGCCTCGTTCCTTCGCCCCTCATTCAACATTTACGGTAACACTTCACAGCTAATCTGCACACATAGTCACACACATACACTCTTGGAATTTGTCACACACCATTCTATAGTTTAACATTATTGTTGATTATTATTATTATTATATACAAACTTTGTATATGTATACATGTTTACTATATATATTACCAACCTTGTCACGTCCGTTGTGTTCTGAGCAAGACACTTTACCCTTGCTCCTGATGGGTGCTGGTGAGCGCCTTGCATGGCAGCTCCCTCCATCAGTGTGTGAATGTGTGTGTGAATGGGTAAATGTGGAAGTAGTGTCAAAGCGCTTTGAGTACCTTGAAGGTAGAAAAGCGCTATACAAGTACAACCCATTTATCATTATATATAATAAATCTTAGGACATTACTTCCCCCTGGTGTCAGTCTGTCGTCACTCCTCTTGCAAAAATCAAGGACCTGACGGCACTGTTTCTTAGCCCCGTCCCCAGTGACTTTAGTTCCACCCGCTGTGAATTTTTTTTCTTCCTCTTTTTTGCCCCATTCACCATGTCTTTTTTTTTTTTTTCGCTCCACATGGGAGGATTTGTCTTGTCCTGTCGACATGTCTTGGAAGGGGATGTTTAGTAGTGATATGAGCAAGGGGGAATTTTCTCGTTGCCTGGACACCCTCCTCCCACCTTTGGAGTCTGTTCCTCAGTCAGCAGGAAGCGTCTGGTATCCGCTTTTCGGAGGGAGGGATAGTATTGGTGGCTGTGCTGGTGTTTTGGCGCAGCTGCAGCCAGACAAATCCCACTTGTCTTCCGCTTCTCCCAGCCGCAGCCACCAGCCCCCTGGCTATCCCCCGAGCTAGCACCAGCCCCTCAGCTACCCCCCGAGCTAGCACCAGTCCCCCGGCTAGCCCCCGAGCTAGCACCTGCCCCTCTGCTAGAACCCAAGCTAGCGCCAATCCCCGGGCTAGTGCCAGCCCCTCGGCTAGCACCCGAGCTAGCGCCAGCCCCTCGGCTAGCATCCGAGCTAGAGCCTACCCCTCGGCTAGCACCCAAGCTAGCACCAGCCCCTCGGCTCGCACCCGAGCTAGCGTCAGCACTAGCACCAGCCCCCAGGCTAGCGTCCGAGCTATCACCAGCCCCCAGGCTGGCGTCTGAGCTAGCACCAGTCCCCAGGCTGGCACCCCTGTCTCCACCAGCTCCCGGGCTGGCCCCCGCATCTCCACCAGCTCCCAGGCTGGCCCTGACCTTTGCTCCTCCACCATCTCCTAGGCTGGCCCCGCTGTCTCCAACAGCTCCTAGGCTGGCCTCCGTGTCTCCACCAGCTCCCAGGTTGGCCCTGACCTCCGCACCTCACCCGGCAGCGCTGACCTCCGCCCCTCGGCCTGCTCCGCCGACCTCTGAACCTCGGCCAGCAGCACTGGCTTCAGAACCTCGGCCAGCTCCTCAGCTGCCCTCCTCGTGTCCAGCGCCGATGACGTCCGCTGCTTCCACGCCACCGATGATGTCCGCTGCTTCCACGCCGCCGATGACGTCCGCTGCCTCCATGCCGCCAATGACGTTCATTGCCTCCACGCCGTCGATGACTTTCGCTGCCTCCACGCCGCCGTCTTCCTGTTCCTCTACGCCTCTGATGACGTCTGCTGCTGCTTCAACGCTTCAATGCTGGCGAGACGCACCATGGCGCCACTTGCGTCCGCCTCCCCGACGGCCAAGATGGTGGCAGTTCCTTGGTCGCCCGCCTCGCCGGCCTCAGCGGCATTCTACTCGCCGTCGCCACCAGACTCGTCCCCGGTGGATTCAGGGACACTTGGGATGGCGACCCACCACCAGTTCACCCCTCCACCCTCCGTGACTTTTGTTCCTGTTTTTTGGGGGGTTCGACGTTTTGGACATCTGGAATCTGTCCATCGGGGGGAATACTGTTGCAGCGGACGCGCAGTCTGCGTCTCCCTCCTCTGTGGACCCACCCAGAGGATCCGCTGACAGGGCGCTCGGACATGCCCCCGATCACGCTCCCGATCACGCCCCCGATCGCACTGAGCGCTGCACGCCCACGCAACTTCAAGCGTGCAGACGATCAGTCAATCTGCACACCTGTGACTGATGAGGGCGGGTTTAACAAAGTGACACGTGGACCCAAGGATCTTAGTTTTTCCTGGTGTACCTGTTTTGCTTCCGTTGCCCTGAATTTCGACTGCCTCCCTCGTTCCTCGACTCCTCGCTCACCCCACAACTCTGACGCCTCTCTCTCGCCCCGGATCCCCTGCATGCCCCATGGACTGCCTCGTTCCTTCACTCCTCATTCAACATTTACGGTAACACTTAACAGCTAATCTGCACACATAGTCAATCAATCAATCAATCAATGTTTATTTATATAGCCGTAAATCACAAGTGCCTCAAAGGGCTGCACAAACCACAACCACATCCTTGGTAGGGCCCACATAAGGGCAAGGAAAAACTTGGATTTTGGGGGGTTGGATTTTGTCACACACCGTTCTATAGTTTATCAGTATTGTTATTTATTATTATTATTATATACTGTATGTATATATGTTTACTATATATATATAATACATCTTTGGACATTACTGCCCCCTGGTGTCAGTCTGCTGTCACTCCTCTTACAAACCTTAACATGTGACTTCAATAACAAATATGGCAGTGCCATGTTGGCATTTTTTTCCATAACTTGAGTTGATTTATTTTGGAAAACTTTGTTACTTTGTTTAATGCATCCAGCGGGGCATCACAACAAAAGTAAGCATAATAATGTGTTAATTCCATGACTGTATATATCGGTATCGGTTGATATCAGAATCGGTAATTAAGAGTTGGACAATATCGGAATATCAGATATTGGCAAAAAAGCCATTACCGGACATCTCTAATCAATAAATTTTACATTCTTAATTTTGAAAATAATATTGTTTCCTGCATTACTTTGAACAAAACGTTTCATAACAATAACAATGTAAATTAATTAACCCAGAATCCACAGCGCCTCTGCTGGCCGCAGCCAAGTATTACACTCTATTTTGCCTCCACTTCTTCAACATTGTGTTTAGCTGGATGATGCAGTATGATTCAATTTTTTAATTGGACTTTTCTCCAAATCAAAGCGTAAACAAGAAGAAGCCTCTGGTTCTGTCCCAACAGGTAGAAGAAGGAGAATATAAAGAAAAAGGCGAAAGAGAGCTCCCGCTAAGTCACATTATCTCCCGCCTCTCAGCTTTTTGCCTCATTACTCTCCCTCCAGTCTGGGGCTTAATTCTTTATCTTGTTGCAAGATACCGCCACCCTTCTTCGTCCTTCCTATTTTCAGACATCTAAAATCCATTTTCAGTGTTCCATTTCTATCTCATTATAGCCTGTCGCCTGTGGCTCTGGGATGAAAAGAGAGAATCAAGACAGGCTTTTCATTAACGCTGTTCCAAAACCGCTGTGGCAGCAAAGTTCAGAAGGGCCAAGCATGGTGAGCACGTTGTCATTTAGACACTATTCCCAATTGACCCCTCTATCCATCCATCCATTTTCTACCGCTTATTCCCTTTTGGGGTCGCGGGGGGCGCTGGCGCCTATCTCAGCTACAATCGGGCGGAAGGAGGGGTACACCCTGGACAAGTCGCCACCTCATCGCAGGGCCAACACAGATAGACCCCTCCATTAAATATTATTTTATCTACATCTATTTACAAAATGTCTATAGAGTAATACATGCAAACCAACAGACGGCGCCCAACAACTTCTACCCAGAGCTTTTTTCCCCACGTCACTCACACTCTAATACACACCAGTGACCTGCTGGTGGAAAAATGTGCCTCAAAGATTAGGGGGGGTCATTACTTTTAGGGAGTGTAGTGAATTCGGTACTTTTATTGATATCGACCAAATTCCTATTTAGACAAAAAATCAAACGGTACCATATTATTAGAGTTGTCCGATAATGGCTTTTTTACCGATATCTTATATTGTCCAACTCTTGATTACCGATTCCGATATCAACCGATACCGATATATACGGTCGTGGAATTAACACATTATTATGCTTAATTTTTTTGTGATGCCGTGCTGGATGCATTAAACAATGTAACAAGGATTTCCGAAATAAGAGAACAACTTCAACTCAAATTATGGAAAAAAATCGCCAACATGGCACTGACATATTTATTATTGAAGTCACAAAGTGCATTATTTTTTTTAACATGCTTCAAAACAGCAGCTTGGAATTTGGGACATGCTCTCCCTGAAATAATCCTGATACCCACTACAAAAATTGGAAATACTATACTTTGACTTTTACAAAGTCTAAGTCTAAGAAAGTGCATTATTCTTTATTTATTTAAACATGCCTCAAAACAACAGCTACAAAAACTATGAAGGCACACAGCTTCAGTCCATAGTATACGAGAGTAATAAAGTAAACAATAACATAGTCCTCATTTAGTGCCTGGCATACTGCATAACAGGAAATTATAAACTGGGCTCAATCTGCCCTGCTCTAACGTGTTTGTATGAGTAACACAAATGTGCTGCAAGCTAGTGGTGAGTGCTTGAAGTGGCCCGGCAGTCGGCCAGAGTTTCTGAAATGCTGCGTTGAGACAGGGCACCTCCGTTCACAGAAAGCTGCAAAGTGGCAGACTAGCCACACCAAACTCCATTGTAGCATTTGCCATATTGCGTGCGTTGTCCCTGACCACAACGTGAGCTTTCACCCCGGTGTGGTTTTTGTTGTATTTTTGTTTTTTCTGGGTTAGTCTTTAAGCGACAACTGTGTGGTACTACTTTTTTCCGGTGTTTGCTTTCCATCCATCTTCCGCTTGTAGTCTTTGTGTATCTCCTTATGATTTTTGAAGAGGTGGGAGATCAAATTGCTCATATTAAAGGAAGAAGTCTTGGTTTCTCCTCGCGTAACCAACTTTTTGCAGTCATTGCAGTTTTTTATTCGCCAGAAGCACTTTAAAATAATCCCAAATTATAGACATGGTGTCGTTAGTCAGTTACCGAGAGAGCTTGCTTGGACTCTTTTAGTTCCTGTTTGACACCTGAGTTTGGTTTGGTTGCCATAGCTACTCATTATTTTCACCTGCCTCTGGTTAGTGGTCCCACGCTGTGCCGCAGTCAAACACTAGTCAGAGAGCTATTTAGTCACCTTGCTCCCCGTGCTCAGGCTGGCGTCGTTAGTTGTTTCATGCCACAGTTTCAGCTTGTTTCATGCAATACCATAGTTCATGCTGTTTGTTTCTTGCTATGCCATAGTTTATGATAGCTGTTCGGTTTATGCCGTGTCTCTATAAGTTTTGTTTGTCTCATGCCTGGACTACGTAAGACATGTTTATTTCATGCCACAGTTTTGTCACACCTGGGTGAAGTCTGGTCTGGGTTTCGTCTGGTTTCATGTTTTGTCATTTCCTGTTTTATTTTGAAATACTGACACTTCCTCTCATTTCAGATCACTTGCCCTTCCTCCTGTTTCACTGGTCTGACGCCTTTCCTGATTGCCTGATTGTGTCCACCTGTGTCACCCACCCTCATGTGTATAAATGTCTCGTCCTCCTTCTGTCCTGTGCCAGAGTGTTTTCGTAGCTTTTGTGCAAACCTCAAGCGATCCATGTTTACAGCCATTGCCACGTTCTATTTAACATTCTTGTCAGGTAAGATTAGTCGTTTAGCATTGCCTCCCTTGGAGCGCCTTTTGTTATATTTTGCATATTGTTCTCTTTGCATCTTTTTTTTCCCTCCGCTGCTGGAGCATTTTGAGTTCAATGAGACTTTGTTAGTTTTTAGGTTAGGTAAGCTCTGCTTTTGATAGCCTGTTAAGTTTCTCCCCTTTTGGACTCTTTTCCTTGTTCGAAATACATCTTTGTTTTCAAACTCCTGCGTCTGTGTCCAGAGTCCTGTTCAAGTCGTGACAAGTTTTATAAGTTCTCTATGTCCATAGTCTATGCTAAGTATTTACTTTAACTCCAAGTGCGATCAACCTTGTTTTTCCGTTTTTGTACTTTTTTTGAGTAAAGATTACTAAATATTTTCCTACCTGCAAGCCTTGTCTGGAATAGTCTGTTTGCATCCCGGAAGAACAAACCTCGCAGTAAGCTGCAAAAACCATGTCGTGACCTGAATGCATTAAAGTCATTGTGCAACTGAGATGTATGTCACAGTCATATATTGTAATGTTGGTCATTAAGGTGGTACTTGGAGAGCCAAAAGTTTTCCGGGGTGACACTTGGTTAAAAACGTAACAAAGGCTAGCCAGGTTGATAGCTCAAGCTTTCAGCCCGGTAGTTATTCAATCCCAGTTGCACTGGGGCGGAAGGCAGCGTACACCCTGGACAAGTCGCCAACCCATCACAGGGACAACACAGACAACATTCACATTCACACCATCCATCCATCCATTTTCTACTGCTTGTCCCATTCGGGGTCGCAGGGGTGCGGGAGCCTTTCTCAGCTGCATTCGGGCGGAAGGCGGCGTACACCCTGGACAAGTAGCCATCTAATCACAGGGCCAACACAGATAGACAGACAACATTCACACTCACATTCACACACCAGGGGCCATTTAGTGTTGTTAATCAGCGTATCCACAGGTGCATGTCTTTGGAGGTGGGAGGAAGCCTGATTACCCCGAGGAAACCCACGCAATCAGAGGGAAAACATGCAAATTCTACACAGAAAGACGATCCCAGAACCATCTTGCTGTGAGGCATGCGCGTTAACCATTGCTCTACCGTGTTCCTATGGCAACGAACCTCGGAAAAACTTAAATGAATGCATACTTGCAAATAGGGTTGTAGGGTATACCGGTATTAGTATAGCACCGTAATACTAATGAATCATGTTCGGTAATGTACCGCTTCTGAAAAGTACCGGTCCCCCACGCCCCTGCGCTCCCGTCGTGACATTGCTAGTTTTACGAGCATACGAGCATGTTCGGCAGCGCACTTCAGAGACTACATACAAGCAGACACAGTGTATGGACAGAAAAGGGAGAATGGACGCATTTTGGCTTAAAAACTAACGATGAAGGTAAAGTTATAACACTAAAACGCCTTCAGGAAGAGGTGCTTTAAGGCATGCCTAGCTAGCCAGCAGCTAAAGTTCAACCCCTGTCGGCAGTGTTTTAGCTACAAATCACTAATCCTCTCCTCCACGGTGACATCATCCCTGCAGGACGAGGAATAACTAATCATGCTTCACTACACACCGTAGCTCACCGGCGTCACAATGTAAACAAAAACCATTGGTGGATAACATCCACTGTAATGATGCCAAATACAGGCACGTATCAAGTCGATACTACTAAGATTATGTCGATATTTATTGTCATCACAACTTAGTTTTTAGTTTTTTTTTAGTACATATTGTGTTTATAAACTCAGGAAATATGTCCCCGGACACATGAGGACTTTGAATATGACCAATGTATGATCCTGTAATGACTTGATTTCGGATTGATACCCAAATTTGTGGTATCATCCAAAACTAATGTAAAGCATCCAAACAACAGAAGAATACATTATTGTAAATAATTTTATGACATTTTATCAGAAGTGTAGATAGAACAAAGAGAAGGTAAGTGTTACATGTGGTGGGGGTCGGGTCGCAGCTTGCTGCGAGTTTCATTCCCACGGGATGCTAACAGACCACTCCGGACAAGACTTGCAGGTAGGAACAGGATTTTTTCCTTGAAAATCAAAGAAGTACCAAAAACAGAAAATAAGCCGAAGGAACAACATGCAGATTGCACTGGAAGCTGAGGCTACCACTTTGCATAGACTAGAAGACAAATCCTCACCTAGCAGGTTGCGTACAGCAAAGAAAGATGCCAAACTGAGCGTGGTGAGAAAGGGGAATAAATAGCTCTCTGATTAGTGGTTGACCACAAACCAGAGGCAGGTGAACCCAATTAATCCCCATAGAAACTAATACAAACCCAGAGGTGTACAAACCAAGAACTATGGGAGTCCAAAAATTACAAAACATGATCCGGGCGACGTATCATGACAGTAAGCAGATATTAACAGTAAATGAACAAGTAGACTAATAGCTCATTTTCTACCATCCATCCATCCATCCATTTTCTACCGCTTATTCCCTTACGGGGACGCGGGGGGCGCTGGCGCCTATCTCAGCTACAATTGGGCGGAAGGCGGTGTACACCCTGGACAAGTCGCCACCTCATCGCAGGGCCAACACAGATAGACAGACAACATTCACACTCACATTCACACACTAGGGCCAATTTAGTGTTGCCAATCAACCTATCCCCAGGTGCATGTCTTTGGAAGTGGGAGGAAGCCGGAGTACCCGGAGGGAACCCACGCATTCACGGGGAGAACATGCAAACTCCACACAGAAAGATCCTGAGCCTGACTTGTCCTAAATATCCATCCATCCATCCATCATCTTCCGCTTATCCGAGGTCGGGTCGCGGGGGCAGCAGCCTAAGCAGGGAAGCCCAGACTTCCCTATCTCCAGCCACTTCGTCTAGCTCTTCCCGGGGGATCCCGAGGCGTTCCCAGGCCAGCCGGGAGACATAGTCTTTCCAACGGTTCCTGGGTCTTCCCCGTGTCCTAAATAATTTTGACAAAATAATAGAATGATAAATGATACAATATGTTACTGCATATGTCAGCAGACTAAATTAGGAGCCTTAGTTTGCTTAGTTGCTAATAAAAGACAAGTTGTCTTGTATGTTCACTATTTTACTTGAAGACAAACTTCAATAAGAAACATATCTTTAATATACACTCAGATTTTTTTGTTAAAATAAAGCCAACAATGCAATTTTTTGGGGTCCCCTTTCTTTAGAAATGAATCAAAGTATCGAAAAGCAGGGGCGTCACTAGCTTTTAAGGACGGGGGGGCTTAGCCCCCAGGAAATGCACAGGATGCGAGCGATCGTAGCGCACAAGCGCAAAACTTCACAAACGGCTAACAAATATATATATATATATATATATATATATATATATATATGAATGTATACATATATATATATATATATATATATATTTATATATATATATATGAAAGACTTAAAGATATACTAGAGGATGTGTATCAAGGATTTGTATCAATAATGTAGGAGTAATGAATATACCAACAATGGTAATAGACAACCTAGCAATAATGGTAATAGACAACTTGACAATAATGGTAAGGAAACATTGAGCACATGATAACACTTTGAGACAGAGTACAACAGCAAGTCAAATTAAATTAAAGACCCTCATCTCTATATTTGAACCAGACCAAATGTTTGTAAAATAGTTTAAATCGATTAATAGTTTGGCACTGGTTGTGTTGTAAGTCCAGTTTGTTCCATTGTTTTACTCCGTATACAGACACACAAAAACTTTTACGAGAGGTTTGCGCTCTCGAAAATGAGAAATATCCAAAGCCTCTGAAGTTATGAGCCTGCACTTGTCTTATATAAATACGTTGTAGATTAGGCAGCAATATTTTGTTAAATGCTTTATATAAGATTATTAATGTATTATATTTAACAAGGTAATCAAATTTGAGCAACTTTGATTGCATTAACAGATTATGAGTATGTTCTAAATAACCAACGTTGTGAATGAGCCGCACTGCTTTTTTCTGTAATATGATCAGAGGATGAATTGTGTTTTGCTACGTATTCCCCCATATTTCAACACAGTATGTAAGGTATGGCAGTACCAAGGTGCAGTATAGAGTATGGAGTGCATTTTCATTGAAGTATAGTTTTGCTTTCTTTATAATTGAGAGGCTTTTGGAGATTTTTGTTTAAATGTGTCTTACATGAGGTTCCCACGATTGTTTACTGTCAATTATTACTCCCAAAAATGTATTGTCATTTCCGATTTCAATTTGGGTACCATCAATAGTTATTTTCTGTTCAGACGTTAAGTTGCGATTTCCAAACATCACTATCTTAGTTTTATCAAAATTCATAGTTAATTCATTTGTGTCCCTCCATTTCTTTACTATATTTAGCTCTGTGTTTATTGTATTTATGAGCTCATTATAGTCATCACTACCGTGGAATATATCTGTGTCGTCTGCAAATAGTATGAATTTCAGTACTTTAAATGTATTAAACATATCATTAATATATACATTAAACAGTTTGGGCCCCAACACGGACCCTTGGGGACACCACAAGCAATGCCAAGAGCATCAGATAAAAATTGACCCATTTTTACAAACTGTACCCTTCCTGTTAAATAACATTTTAACCAGTCACCAGCCAGCCCCCTAATTCCATATATTTCCATTTTATTTAGTAGAATTGAATGATTAATGGTATCAAAGGCTTTCTTTAGATCAATAAAGATACCAACGGCATATATTTGATGCTCCAGTGCATTAGTCATTTCTTCAATAGCTTCAGTTATCGCCATTGAGGTTGTCCGTTTGGACCTAAACCCATACTGACCGTCATTGATTGTATGATGCTTCTCAAGAAAAGATTCAAGTCGTGAGTTAAATAGTTTCTCTAGGATTTTTGAGAACTGAGTCAAAAGAGAGATTGGTCGGTAATTGGTGAAATCGTGTTTGTTGTCACTTTTGAAGAGCGGAGTTACCTTAGCAATTTTCATTTGACTTGGTAATTGGCCAGTCTGGAATAATAGGTTACATATATAAGTTAAGGGTTTTAAAATATTTAGTATAACTTTTTGAACCAATATCATGTTGACATCATGGCAGTGTTTGTCACTTCCTGCTCATTTGTAGCTGAGAGGAAAAATGACCAAGAATTGTGTTCAATAGTTGATTTTGTAACTCCATTGTCTGGGATATCAACAGCCAACTTATGACCAATATTTAGAAAAAAACTATTGAACTTATTCACTACATTACTCATATTATAATGTTCCCCATTTTCATAAATAAAGTAATCAGGATAAGTCAACTTTGAATATCCTTGTTTGATTTGACTATTCAAAACATCCCAAGTTCCTTTTATATTGTTTTTGTTTGCATATAGTTTTTTGTTTTTTTTGACAATGTAACCATTTGTTTGATCTTACAATATCGGTTAATTTATTTTTGTAATTCTTCTATCGTTGTTCGACTTCTTTTGTTTTTATTTTGATGAAAATTTTGTAGAGATTGTTTTTCTTTTTACAGGCATTAATTATACCTTTTGTGATCCAAGGGCTATTTTTATTTTTTCCTTTTGTAAAATATTTTTTCAAAGGGCAGTATTTATTATGCAGGGAAGTAAAGATGTCTGAAACAATTAGTTCTCTGTAAACTGAAGTCCAATCCTGAACTGCTAAACTATTGTTTAGGGCACAGATTGTTTCCTCAGTTGTTATTTGTTTAAAGATTTTTGCCATAGTGTCTTTGGTTTTCTTGAGATGACAGTCACATAAATTAAAAACAGGTAAATGGTCAGTGATATCACATATAAATAGGCCACTGGTGAGTTGATTTCCCATAATGTTAGTACAAATGTTGTGGATGATTGTGGCACTATGTGTTGTTATTCTGCTTGCTTTGGTTATGGTTGGATATAGAAACAAGCTGTACATTGTGTCAATGAAGTCATCAACATGTTTTTGCTTGGTTGAGTTTAACAAATCAATGTTAAAATCACCACAGATAAGTATGGTTTTATGGTTCACAGAGGAAAATAGTTTAGCCATCCATTCAGTTAAAGTTTCTATGCTTGAACCAGGTGCCCGGTATACACAACTCATGGAAGATATTTGTCTTTTTGTCATTAAGGATTTCCACAATTAAACATTTAAATAATCCATTGACTGCTATGGTCATGTTTTTTAAAACTTTAAATGTAACAGATTTATGAATGTACAATGTGACCCTTCCTCCTATTTTATTTATTCTGTTTAATTCATAGTCATTCAGACTAAAATCAATACCTTTGTCATTGTTTAACCAGGTTTCAGTAATTGCAATAATGGTAAATAGATGAGTAAATTATTTCAAGTAATCCTTGATAGCCTCAAAGTTAGTGTACATGCTCAGGAGACTGCACTCCTTCAACATTTGTAGAAAACTCCTGTGGATGTACTACCAGTCTGTGGTTGCCAGTGTTCTGTTCTACATGGTAGTGTGCTGGGGGGGCAGTACATCTAAGAAGGACAGCTCCAGACTTGAGAAACTGATCAGGCGGGCCGGTTCTACAATCGGAATGAAACTGGACTCACTGGTGACGGTGGCAGAGAAGAGGACTGTTGACAAACTAGTGAGCATCCTGGATGATGCCAGTCACCCTCTGCATAGCGTTATCAGTAGCCAGAGGAGCCTGTTCAGTGCTAGACTGCTTCATCCCAAGTGCAGGACTAATAGACTCAAGAACTCCTTTGTCCCACACGCCATTAGACTGTACAACTCCTCTCTGGGACGGGGGACGGGGGGTATTCGGATGACAGGGGATGCAAAACATTAACAGTGCAATACCTTTTCATAACATGGTCACTACTGCCTACTTTGTCTTGTTATATTCTTATTTTACTGTTATATTGTTATTCCCATTGTTTTTATTATTTTTGTAATATTCCTCTATTTTCTTTCCTTTTAAACCACCATTATTTAATTTTTACTTTTTTTTAAATTGATCTCAACTCTGTACACTGCTGCTGGAATTTTAATTTTCCTGAAGGAACTCTCCTGAAGGAATCAATAAAGTACTATCTATCTATCTATCTATGCTTGGACTATATGTATTATTGACAGACTATTTTCTGATTTTACACTGTTTTCATATTGTTCACAGGTAAAATAATTACAGTTTTTTACAATCGCAAAGAAAAAAATCTTATCAGAGTCTATCTCCATATCAGTCGGTGTTGTGGCGTGCTCTTGTTACTCACACATTTCCAGTTATGATGTTGATGTTGTAGGATCTTCTGTAACAAGTCCATATGAATACTTGGTGTGGTCTGTGTTCTTGGTGTGGGTCGCATTAAGATGTACTGCTTCAATGTCAATACTCATCAAAATCTTCTATTTTTCTTACCACCAAGACTTTTGCTTCCTCCGGCGTCCCATTTAGTTTGATGAAGATCTTACAGTTTGTTACCTAGGTTTGTTGAATCTTTTCCTTGGTGGAGGCAGTGTGATGGTCTATATGCCGAAGCATCCAGCAACAGAACAGATCCACACCTGTATGTCAGGCTGCTAATGCTAGCCGGCTTCGGTGTGCTAGCCCGCAGCACCGATCGCCACAGACAGCAGAATGTCACGGCACAGTGACACAGTGAAGCCAAAAAAGTACAAAAAAAGTACAAAAAAGCAAAGAAGATGTGCTGGTTTTGCACAAAGTGATTGTTAAACTAGACCAGGGGTGTCAAACTCATTTTAGATATGGGAAAACGTGGAGAAAAATATACTCCCGAGTGGGCCGCACTGGTAAAATCATGGCACGATAACTTAAAAAAAAAAATACAACTTCAGATTTCACAACAAAATTAGGCATAATAATGTGTTAATTCCACAACTTTATATATCGGTATCAGTTGATATCGGAAACGGTAATTAAGAGTTGGACAGTATCGTAATATCAGATATCGGCAAAAAAGCCATTATCTGACATCTCTAGTCGTTATTTATACTCTCTGAATAATTGATGTGATAATGTTCATCAGTCCACTCATTGGTGTTTATTTTCAATCTATTAAGATAATAAAATATGAACATCAAATTACAGGATGTTATTCATGTTGTTTGCTAAATTTCCTTGACTGCTGCATTAACATTATGTGTTTTTTTGTTTTTTTTCCATATGTAGCATCATTCTACAAAGATACACAGAATTACTATTGTGAAATCTAGTGGACACATTCAGAAAAGCCGCTTCTTTCATTAAAAAATTTCGGCTCATTTTTATATTTAGCAAACTCATTCCGTGGGCCGGATAAAACCTGTTTGCGGGCCTGATCCGGCCTGCGGGCCATACGTTTGACATCCCTGAGCTAGACAGTCGGACGCGCGCGAACTCCAAACAGGAAGTGACGTGAACAAGTGGAACGGTTTCATGTAATTCATGTAAAATTACAGTAATTAAATTTCATTTAATATGTAGCTTGTTCTATAAAAGTCTATGTCCATACTAATAATCTAACAGTTTTATATGTAATTTTAAGGAAAATCTTATTTTTTTTTTTGATATTTATTTGTATTTTCATATTCAAGTTGAAAAATATTTGTAGCCTGTTATATAAAGGTTTATGCTCGTCTAACAATTTAACATTTTTCTCTGTAATATGACATAAATTGGTGACTGCAAGACATACTTGATCAATAGCCAACAGCCATACAAGTCACACTGACGGTGGACGTACAAACAAATTTAAAACTGTTACAAATATGCGCCACATTGTGAACCCACATCAAACAAGAATGACAAACACATTTCGGGAGAACATCTTCACCGTAACACAAAATAAACACAAAAGAACAAAAACCCAGAATGCCATGCAGCGCTACTCTTCCAAGTAACACCCCCGCAACCACCAAGCCCCGCCCACCTCAACCGACGCACGGAGGGGGTCGGTGATGTGGGGTGGGGGCGGGGGTGTAACCCGGAAAAGTACCGCTGCATGGCATTCTGGAATTTTGTTCTTTTGTGTTTATTTTGTGTTACGGTGAAGATGTTCTCCCGAAATGTGTTTGTCATTCTTGTTTGATGTGGGTTCACAATGTGGCGCATATTTGTAACAGTTTTAAATTTGTTTGTACAGCCACCGTCAGTGTGATCTGTATGGCTGTTGATCAAGTATGTCTTGCAGTCAAAATTGTATGACCAATGAAGCCTTGCACAACATGCCTCTCAGGTGACACGCTGCTTGTTTGGTGGATGAGCGAACACGACAGAAGGTTGCGGAGGACGATGAAAGCACTACTGTCACGGCACCCCCTAAAAACTTGTCCGGACAGTATTGGGAAAATCCTTCGCGAGGGTAGCGGGAAGTCTCTTGCTAAATTCTGGAGGATTGGCAAGTATGTTACAAGGTCGGGATAGCCATTCAAAGGGTGAATCCACTTTTCACGTAGTTTCGGCATCCAGTGGCCCCCAGGTAAATTGAGTTTGAAACCCCTGATTTTAATAATTCAGAAAAAATCTGTAAAATAATGGTATTTTTCTGTGGAACTGCCAGCATTGTCACTTCATTAAAGTTGGTTGATCGTAATAATTTGGAAAAACTCTGTAGAATAAAGGCATTTTTCTGCAGAACTGTTTGCATCGTCACTTTATTAAAGGTGGTTGACCTTAATAATTTAGTAAAAATCTGTAAAATTACGATATTTTTCCCCAAAACGTTTCATGAAAATTTCTGTAAATATAAAGTTTTTGATCTTTATTTGGTTTACAGTGTTTTACTTTAATTTTCTGGTTTTCGTTTGGCAGCCGTAACTGCCAGTAAATGACCGTTTTTTTACAGAAATTTTTTTTACAGTGTAGTGTGTCCCCACTACCGTTAATCAGTGATTGGACGGCGGAGGACAAAATCGAGGAGCTGAGCATTGGAGTGCATCTTGTGCACACGGCTGGTGATGAACAGAATAACAATGAACATATTGAAGAACAGACGCCTTAAAAGGTCAACAGGGAGCCAGGGAGAAGGTGGATGGGTCACACCGTACCAAAGAGGGAACAGAGGATTATGAATAATGCATTTTGCAACACAACGATGCTGTAGATGCACATTTTTTATGACATCCAAAGGAATAGAGTTTATTGTCATTATTGCAGTGAACAGGTTCAAAGAATGACGAAATTGGCAATAGACAAGCTTACCTCAACAATTCAGCCCATATAAAGACTTGTGATGCTGACTTTTAGCAGCTGAAACAAGCGAGGACGTCACAGAAGGGAGCACTCGAACATAAACACTTCCTTTATGGCATTTCGCTCTGAGGCTCCAACCCCTCGGAGGAAAGATGGAAAGGTCAGACGTTGATTTGACGAATGTTACTTTATTTAATAACTTTCAGGGAGATCGCAAGCAGCGTCAAATACATTGCTTGCTAAGATAGCTTCATTGTGTCTTCTTTTTAGTTCGCAATAGAACTCCTAAAAAAAAGTTATGGGCAGATTTTCATGAAATTTCAAAAACGGGATAAGGAACAAACGGCTACATTTTGAGGGTGATAAGGCCTTCTGGGGGTACGTCATGCATCTGTGCATGTGTATAAATCCAAGGAATTCAGAAATTTCATTGAGCATTGAAGAAATATTTCACATGAGTACAATCCTTACACTACAAACCCCGTTTCCATATGAGTTGGGAAATTGTGTTAGATGTAAATATAATTGGAATACAATGATTTGCAAATCCTTTTCAACCCATATTCAATTGAATGCACTACAAAGACAAGATATTGTCTTGCAAGATATTATTTTGCAAATAATAATTAACTTAGAATTTCATGGCTGCAACACGTGCCAAAGTAGTTGGGAAAGGGCATGTTTACCACTGTGTTACATCACCTTTTCTTTTAACAACATTCAATAAACGTTTGGGAACTGAGGAAACTAATTGTTGAAGCTTTGAAAGTGGAATTCTTTCTCATGCTTGTTTTATGTAGAGCTTCAGTCCTTCAACAGTCCGAGGTCTCCGCTGTCGTATTTTACGCTTCATAATGCGGCACTCATTTTCGATGGGAGACAGGTCTGGACTGCAGGCGGCCCAGGAAAGGACCCGCACTTTTTTACTACGAAACCACGCCGGCGGCGTTCCTTGGTTTTGTTGATAAATGGGTTTTGCTTTGCATAGCAGAGTTTTAACTTGCACTTACAGATGTAGCAACCAACTGTAGTTACTGACAGTGTTTTTTTGAAGTGTTCCTGAGCCCATGCGGTGATATCCTTTACACACTGATGTCGGTTTTTGATGCAGTACCGCCTGAAGGATCCATCGTCTGTAATATCATCGCTTACGTGCAGTGATTTCTCCAGATTCTCTGAACCTTTTGATGATATTACGGACCGTAGAGGGTAAAATCCCTAAATTCCTTGCAATAGCTCATTGAGAAAAGGTGTTCTAAAACTGTTTGACAATTTGCTTACAAATTGGTGACCCTCGCCCCATCCTTGTTTGTGAATTACTTAGCATTTCATGGAAGCTGTTTTTATACCCAATCATGGCACCCACCCGTTCCCAATTAGCCTGCATGCCTGTGGGATGTTCCAAATAAGTGTTTGATGAGCACTTCTCAACTTTATCAGTATTTATTGCCACCTTTCCCAACTTCTTTGTCATGTATTGCTGGCATCAAATTCGAAAGTTAATGATTATTTGCACACAAAAAAAGTTTATCAGTTTGAACATCAACTATGTTGTCTTTGTAGCATATTCAACTGAATATGGGTTGAAAAGGATTTGCAAATCATTGTATTCCGTTTATATTTACATCTAACACGATTTCCCAACTCATATGGAAATGGGGTTTGTAAATTAAATGTGTTATAAATTACATGTCTTGCATTACAAAGAATTGATTAACTTAAATAAGTTGAAAAACTACCATTTAGTGGTCAATTGTACGGAATATGTACTGTACTGTGCAATCTACTAAAAAAAGTTTCAATCAATCAATCAATCAAAAAAAACTAACTATTAAACGATCTAATGATTTATTCGGTTATGGTTTTGTGTGAAGATCTCACAAGACATGCCTCCAGCTGACTACAATCTGGAGTGTTGGTCAGCTTTAGGGGCATGTAGAGTTGGGTGTCATCTAACACGATTTCCCAACTCATATGGAAATCATATGGATTTCCCAACTCATATGGAAATGGGGTTTGTAAATTAAATGTGTTATAAATTACATGTCTTGCATTACAAAGAATTGATTAACTTAAATAAGTTGAAAAACTACCATTTAGTGGTCAATTGTACGGAATATGTACTGTACTGTGCAATCTACTAAAAAAAGTTTCAATCAATCAATCAATCAAAAAAAACTAACTATTAAACGATCTAATGATTTATTCGGTTATGGTTTTGTGTGAAGATCTCACAAGACATGCCTCCAGCTGACTACAATCTGGAGTGTTGGTCAGCTTTAGGGGCATGTAGAGTTGGGTGTCAGCAGCATAACAGTGAACGCTAACACCGTATTTGCGTATGATGTCACCTAGCGGCAGCATGTACCTGTACTTACTTGGGAGAAGAAAAAAATGTCAAGAAAAAAAATCTCTTACTCTATTAATAACTGAACATCAAAGCAAAATTAATAACAGAATTATTATGGTTGATATCACATTCCCTGCACTAGTTTATTACTATACAATGTTTCTGACCTGTTTCTCATTTAGTAATTGAAAAATGAACATAATGTAACGTTTTAATGGTAGCACAGACATCAACAGACACATTATACTGTGCATGAAAACACCTCCTTCTGGGCACTGAGAGAGACAAACGTTTGGAAGTAGCTTGCATTATGGAAGTGAACAGATGCTTGATTAAAAGTCAGCAGTAAATGGATGAGAGGGAACAAAAATACCTGTGACTCAACCTTGACAAGATGAAAACACTCACCAGGGGAGCATAGACCTCCAATAAGGCCAAACAATTGTAATCAGGATCAAATAAACACAAATAAACATGGACCTCGTACTATTCAGAAGTGGAGAGACACTTTCTCATGCTTTTAAACAACAAAGGACTTGATATACTAGGATCCAAATAACAAGTGCTAACTATAAAATTGTGTGTATTATTAGTGGGCGTGTTGTGCATGATCTACTAGTACTGTGGATCGCCCTATTTCAGGGGTCCGCAACCCAAAATGTTGAAAGATCCATAGTGGACCAAAATAAAAAAAATCTATCTGGAGCCGCAAAAAATCCATCCATCCATCCATTTTCTATCGCTTATTCCCTTTCGGGGTCGCGGGGGGCGCTGGCGCCTATCTCAGCTACAATTGGGCGGAAGGCGGGGTACACCCTGGACAAGTCGCCACCTCATCGCAGGGCCAACACAGATAGACAGACAACATTCACACTCACATTCACACACTAGGGCCAATTTAGTGTTGCCAATCAACCTATCCCCAGGTGCAAGTCTTTGGAAGTGGGAGGAAGCCGGAGTACCCGGAGGGAACCCACGCATTCACGGGGAGAACATGCAAACTCCACACAGAAAGATGCCGAGCCTGGATTTGAACCCAGGACTGCAGGACCTTCGTATTGTGAGGCAGACGCACTAACCCCTCTGCCACCGTGAAGCCCGCCGCAAAAAATTAAAAGCCTTATTTAAGTGTTATAACGAAGGCAACACTTGCTGTAAGTGTTTATATTAGCTTACTATCAAAATCACTTTAAAAGTTTTATATAAGTGTCATAATGAAGGCAACACATGATGTAAGTGTCTATATTAGCTTACTATCAAATTGACTTTAAAAGTTTTATATAAGTGTCATAATGAAGGCAACACATGATGTATGTGTCTATATTAGCCTACTATCAAAGGGCTGGTGCAAATCTTTGCCGACAGAAATGTTTTTATTTTACGCATTTTTGCAACATTGGAAATCTCGCAGGATGAGATAACTTCTGTAAATTACTGGTTCAGAATGGCCGAAGGTATAGATGTGTGTGTCCAAGTTTAAGGAAACGGCAGGCTGTCTTTTTCTAATGGATTTATTACAATATTTGCAAGCTATGTAACGTTTGCTGTGGTCTGGAACAACATGGCAAACAATCAACTATCAGAAATGCAGCCAATTATACATACAGAAAATGTGTAATGAGACACGCAAATATATATTAAATACACAGAGGACATAAGTAAAGGAAATTAAATGAGCTCAAATATACCTACAAACGAAGCATAATGACGCAATACAGTGTGTACATACAGCTAGCCTAAATAGCAGATTAGCATCGATTAGCTTGCAGTCATGTATTGACCAAATATGCCAGATAAGCACTACAGCAAGAATCAATCAAATCAACAAATCTCACTTTTGTGCATTCGTGCACAGCTTAAAACGTTTGGTAGACAAAATGAGACAAAGAAGGACTGGCATGAAACACGTCTTTCTGTGGCAGCATAGGAGAAAGTTGTACATGTATACATACTAGGATGAGTTCAAGGATCACTGAAATTAGTAGGACAAAATGGTGCTTGCCAAATACTCTCATCAGTGAAGCATGTATAATACAAACAGTGGGATTTTTAACAATTAAGGTTTGTGTCATGTTTGTCCTATGGAAAATGTATCAAAACAAAAAATATATTTTTATCTTCATCTTTTTCCATTTTCACACATCTCTGAAAGAGGTCAAGGAAGACACTAGGGCGCCGCTAAAGAGCTCTAGAGCCGCGGGTTGCTGACCCCCGCCCTATTTAAATGAGGACTTTGTGTGTATACAGACTGTCACCATGGAAACACTTAATATTTCCCTCCACATTTTTGGCATCATGTGGTCCAACCTGTTGCATTTTGTCATGTTGTTGACATGGAACACACATAAATAATATGTACCACCTTTTCGGGGGTTAATTGATATTAGGCTGCTAAAGGTGCGCTTTAAGGAGGCGTTGCAGTGTTGCGATGGATGTGTTTGGATCCTTCTAGACGCGAGCAAATGCGTATTACGAGATGTTTTTTCATATAGGAGATACAATACTTTGCTACAAAAACAAACACTTTTAAGAAAAAACACCAGCAGACGCCAAAATCAATTGAATGTGTTTGTATAAGCCCCCCAAGTCATGCAGCAGCTGTAAAATTATACAATTATATTGCTAATTAGATAATATACATCATATTTTTATTTCTGACAGTTCATATATGATGAAACGCACGTGCACAATGTGGTAAATATAGCGGCCGCAGAACAGTTCCACTCTTGATAATTCACATTAAGGTTGCTAAATGAGTATAGTTGCATCTTCTACTCCCGCTGTTGTGGCTGTTCTAATAATCAGCATGTATTATTATCACATATTCATGATGACAGATGTGCAAAATGGATAGCGCTCCTTATTTTGCTCATTTAAGAGCCACAATGCGCACAAGCTTGGTAAATCGACTGTGCGTGCGCTATCAAGATTGCACGTGTTTTAGTACACGCAAACTTTTGGTAGATCTAAGTGAATCAAAACTATTTGAACACCAATCTTGTCATTCGATATTTCAATATTTTTGGATTCATCGCCCATTATTTTCCTTTATTGTGAATAGTGCTGCACCATCGATTCATTAAATCCTACATTAACACAACTGTTTATTAGGCGTTATTTAGCCACTATGGACTGGATTTTCACAATATTATGTGAGACCCACTAGACGTCCATTGCATCCAGTCTCCGCTAAAGGGGGGGTCATTTGCTGTCTGGGTTGTGAGTTTTTCCTTGCCCTTAAGTGGGCGGTGATCCGCAGATGTGGTTGTGGCTTGTGCAGCCCTTTGAGGCACTTGTGATTTAAGGATATATAAATAAACATTGATTGATTGATTGATTGATATTATTTTAAAAATCATCTGAGGTATTTTTCTAACTAACCCCAATGTTCCACCAGCTCTTCAATAACATCTCTCTGATTTGGATTTTTTTTTAAGTCATTTGTCCCACACAGTCTCAAAACACCTGCAAGGCATCGCTTACAGTAGAATTATAGCTGCAACAAAATGGTGCAGCGCCACACTCACAAGATCATTTGATTTATTGATCGGAAAGCTTCTGAGGAGCAGCACTGGTTGGTGACGGGGTCACCGAGGAGGGACGTGTGTCGCTGCTGTGATAATTCATTTCCTTTAATGCTAACATAGCAACGGTAGATCAGCGCTGCTCCGTGCTCACTGTGACACCTCATCATTTGGAGTATTTTCATTCATCTGACTGTGCCAGTAATGGGGAAGAAATGAGGTTTTGCAGGTACACATAGCTCATGCAGCAGGTCATCTTTCATGTTCAAGGTTCTGCACTTTAATGTGTTTTCACCCTACAGGCAGCCATGCATCTTACAACCATGTATTATTATGAAATCAACTTGCATTAAAGCAACATTCAAGGAGCTCTGGGGGTTTGCACAAGTGAGCAAATTGTTTTTGTTACTTCCTGTTGCCACTGGGTGGCGCTGCGACTACTTCCGGAAGTGACCAATAAGAATTTGAAATCATTTAAGCATTTATCGTGTTTGTAAACACGATATGGTATTCTACTCCCCCCCCTCCCCCCTCCCTTGTGGGTGGTGGGGGGGGGGGGGGGGGGAGTAGACCCAGCTCAGACCCAGTGGCCATGGATGAAGTGCTGGCTGTCCAGAGACGGCTGGGGACATCTCTGCGCTGCTGACGGGTCTCCGCTCGGGATGGCCTCCTTCTGGCCCCACTATAGACTGGACTCTCACTATTATGTTAGATCCACTATTGACTGGACTCTCACTATTATGTTAGATCCACTATGGACTGGACTCTCACGATTATGTTGGATCCACTATCGACTGGACTCTCACTATTATGTTAGGTCCACTATGGACTGGACTCTCACTATTATGTTAGATCCACAATGGACTGGACTTTCACTATTATGTTAGATCCACTATGGACTGGACTCTCACTATTATGTTAGATCCACTATGGGCTGGACTCTCACGATTATGTTAGATCCACAATGGACTGGACTTTCACTATTATGTTAGATCCACTATGGACTGGACTCTCACGATTACCATATCTGTGGTCCTCTCCAAGGTTTATCATTGTCATCCCACTGGGTTGAGTTTTTCGTTGTGGTTTGTGCAGCCCTTTGAGACACTCGTGATTTAGGGCTTGATTGATATTCATGATATTGTAAAGTGGGCATATGGATCAGACTGGAGGACAGAGTTAAACAACTTGCACTGCACCTCATATTTAAAATTCTTTACACCTCCCCGATACTGATGTACATGTCAAACTACCTCCTGAATGACCCCCATAAACACAGCACTAGGGGGAGCTCCACAAACCACCGCTAACCCAAATTCCGATCAAACAAGGGTTCTTACTAGTTCTCCTACATTATGCCACATTAAATAGGAATACACTCCCAACAGATGGAAAATAAAGTGCATCCTTATCCTCCTTCAAAACTGCACCCAAAAGAACATTTCCAGGTGGCTGCAACTTTTAGTTAACACCAACCCCCAACCCGAATTGTAAAAAGTGCTAAGTACTGTCAAAAATCTAGGCTCTCACAGCAGCCAGTACGATAATCTTCTTCAATATGAAGAAGTACAGTTGGCCCATGCTGAGTACGCTGACTAACACAAAAAACACAAACAAAACAAAAAAAGCTGATGTTTGTTTCAGAGCACCAGGCCGCTGTGTCTGTACACTTGTGGTCAGTTTTTGTTGCACCTTAAAAAGTGTTAATACTGTAAAGCATAGGTGTCCAAACTTTTTGCCCTGGGGGCCACATCGGGATAAAAAAAAAACTTTGTCACTGGGTCATATAACTTACCTACTTAGTGGCCTAGTGCTTAGTATGTAGGTTGTGCGTTCCAACCCTGGCCGAGTCATACCATAGACCAGTGGTTCTCAAATGGGGGTACGCGTACCCCTGGGGGTACTTGAAGGTATGCCAAGATATTTTTTTTTATATTCTAAAAAATAGCTACAATTCAAAAATCCTTTATAGATATATTTATTGAATAATACTTCAACAAAATATGAATGTAAGTTCATAAGCTGTGAAAAGAAATGCAAAAATGCAATATTCACTGTTGACAGCTAGATTCTTTGTGGACATGTTCCATAAATATTGATGTTAAAGATTTATTTTTTTTGTGAAGAAATTTTTTGAATTAAGTTGATGAATCCAGATGGATCTTTATTACAATCCCCAAAGAGGGCACTTTAAATTGATGATTACTTCTATGTGTAGAAATCTTTATTCATAATTGAATCACTCGTTTATTTTTCAACAAGTTATTAGTTATTTTTATTTTTATTTTTCGAAATAGTTCAAGAAAGACCACTACAAATGAGCAATATTTTGCACTGTTATACAATTTAATAAATCAGAAACTGATGACAAAGTGCTGTATTTTACTTCTTTATCTCTTTTTTCAACCAAAAATGCTTTGCTCTGATTAGGGGGTACTTGAATTAAAAAAATGTTCAAAGGGGGTACATCACTGAAAAAAGGTTGAGAACCACTGCCAAAGACTATAAAAATGGGACCCATTACCTTCCAGGTTGGCACTCAGCATCAAGGTTTGGAATTGGGGGTTGAACCACCAAAAATTATTCCCGGGCAAGGCCACCGCTGCTGCTCACTGCTCCCCTCACCTCCCAGTGGGTGATCAAGGGTGATGGGTCAAATGCAGATAATAATTTCACCACACCTAATGTGTGTGACAATTATTGGTACTTTAACTTTAACTTTAATATAAGTTAATGCTGCGCCTGGTTTAGTTCAAAGCAAAAGTCGTCTCACACCTGAATCACTCATGCTGTCCACAAGATGGCGACATAGCAGCAGCATTTAAAAAGGACTTTTAAAATGAATTGAAATGTCCCTGCGGCCGGATTCCTAATACAGACTCATGACGTCTCACGGGCCAAATTAAAGCCGCCATAGGGCCGCACATGGTTCGCGGGTCGTAGTTTGGACCCCACTGCATTAAGCCATATCCAAATGTATTTACAACCCGCAAAGTATGTAGAAATGTCGTCTATACATTAAAAATGCCACAGATTCAGTCAGCCATTTTGAATATTTTGCTCTGAATAACTTATGCAAATTGTGTAGATTCTGCGTCACTGTAGTAATGGTTCTACACTCCGACCACGTTATCAGGACAGTCAGTTTATCATTCACAATCCTTATATTCAAGACAAGAACACATACGTTTGGCTTTTTTATTAATTTGACATTGTAAATAAATGGCTAACAATTGAATCAACAGATCGAGGATCCTCTATTGCCCCATTATACCCTCTCTAAAAACATCCAGAAACCGCCAACAGTACTTTATTTACATGTCATGACCTAAAAATAAACCAAATATGAGCAATATTGTTATTAAAAGCGCTAACACAGACGGCCCATTTTAATGGTGTTCTGATAGCAGTGAGCTAATGCTATCTTAAGCTGCTATTGTTGACACACTGAACTAACAGCTTCTTCTGCTTAGTCTCAAACTTGCAAAAAGTAAATTCTACATTATAATTAATGCATTTCTCACCTAGTAGTAGAAAAATGTGGCCATGGACTGAGAGGCTGGTCGACTTAAACATCCCCCAAAATGGTGAAGAACACGCTAGTTGCTGCAAATTTTTACACGCTAGTTGCTGCAACTTTTTTCAACTCTTTGTGAGAACTGTGATTTAATCTTCATCTAAACGGCATAATGTGAGTGTCCCGTCGGTTGGCATCCCAGCGAGAGTGGAAATATTACAGTAAGTGTTAGTTTTATTATGGTTTAATATGGTTAGTTTGTATGTTTAGCATCTACCAATAGATGTTAAACATGATTTAGTGTTTCTACAAAGCCACATCTGTTGCGGTTGGGTGGTCGCATGGTTATGCACGGATCGTTTCCCCAAGATGCAGACAGAACTCAAAAGGCAGCATGCAGGTAGGACAATGATTTATTATCCACAAATCAGGCAAAATTTAAAAGTACAGGATAGGGTGCCGATAGCACGGGAAGCTAAGGAAAAAGCTATCATGAAAGCTTAGCATAGGAACAGGAATCAGAAGCTAGGATTTACCATTGTAATGTTGGATGAAGCAAACAAAATAGCCATCCGAGTGTGGCGACATGCAGGAATAAATAGCTCTTTGATTAGTGCCCAGGAGCAGGTGAGCGTCCCGAACACCAATCAAAGGCAGGTGAAAATAATCAGCACCAATGGCAACCAAGAAACACAAACCCAGGGGTGCTGAAACAGAACGAAGAGAGTCTTGAACTAAAACAAAACATGATCCAGGCACTGGATCATCACAACATCCCTTTAGCACTCTGCTAATAAAACTTATAGCTCATCTTCCTTGTTTTCGGGCTAAAAAAATATAAGGTTCTGGCTCTTCCATCATCATTTTTCCCAAACTAATCGGTATTGGCACTCAAAGTCTGCTTGATTAGCATTGTTGTTGAAGGAAAGGGGATCTCTGGTTCCCAATTCTATGTCACGGATCATGTGACTGCTTTCTTAATCATCTCGTAAAAGGGCTTGCGAATGTGAGGTTATACTATTTTGATCATATCTCTCTATTTGCAAACTTTGGAAGTATTTTGGTGTCGTAAATCAGATGTATATGACAATAACTTGAATATAGAGGCAACTGCTTTTCCACTCTCCTGGTACTTTAATGGCATGTTTGTTGTGATCCGATGGTCGGATCTTCACACATTGTTGCTTTGTTCCTTTTTTCACATCCTGTTGTTTGGACTTCCTTATTTCCAATTTGCTTTGTCACCATGGCTGCATATTGTTTCCACCTGCTACTCTCGGTTCCCGCACACCTGTTTCTACTGATCACTGCCTTATATAAGCCTGCCCGTTTTCGTTCTTCTGTCTCATATCCTAATTTGCCTTCGTGCAACAAGTGACGACTGCTTTATATGTATATTCTCGCTAGCTTACACGCTTCGCCTTTGTTTTTTTCTAGCTCTCATGCTAATGGTTTTGTTTTCTCTTTTTGTGCCTTCGTGCCAAGTTTAGTGTATCTGTTTGTTTTCCTAGCTTTCCATGCTAGCGCTTATTTTTTGCCTTTCTGCTTAGCTCCAGTGTTTTTGGTTCCTTGCCCTTTTATTAGTTTAATAAATACATTTCATCTTACCTTACGCTGGTTTCTTGCCCGACGCATCCCTCGAGGAACAAATCCGGCATCGTTATGCCATGCAAGTCTCACAATATTGTTGATATACAGCATCTATTATGTCTGGGTTACATTGTATATGTAAACATTGGATAAAGTACACAATAACACTACTCATTAGCATTAAAGCTACAAACACACAAGGCTCTGTTTACTAAAAGTACTTTTGAAGTGTCCAGCATCATGGCTAGATTTTGGATAAGACACTGTTGTCGGACCCCTGAGATTTATTTATAATGGTTTAAAAATACAACATTATGAGACCTTGGGAAGCAGTGGCTCAATTGGGATAGAGGCTGTGCCAGCAACCTGAGGGTTCCTGGTTCGATCCCCGCCTTCTACCAACCTAGTCACGTCTGTTGTGTCCTTGAGCAAGACACTTCACCCTTGCTCCTGATGGGTCGTGGTTAGGGCCTTCCGTGGCAGCTCCCAGTGTGTGAGTGTGTGTGTGAACGGATGAATGTGGAAATAGTGTCAAAGCGTTTTGTGTACCTTGAAGGTAGAAAAGCGCTATACAAATATAACCCATTTACCATTTTACCTTCAAAACATGCATGAGTGCAGCTTCGACCACTTGGGGGCAGCAATAACCCACTGTGAACATACTGCCTATGATACAGTATATACAGTAGCTTAGGTTGCAGCAGTACATTTTTGTTGGCGGAACTGAAGAAAACAATCTGTGTACATTGCATAAATATATAAGTTAATATGAAATTACTTAGACTAAGTTCTTCATTGGGAAATTCGACTTCTCTTTTTTCCAGGTAAGGCTGTGATAACACAGGTCCAGGCATGTAGGTGACACACACACACACACACACACACACACACACACACACACATAAAATGAAAGGAATGTTGAGTCTGTACTCGTCTATATAAACACTTGTAAGTACCTCTCTAAGTAAATAAGTCACTTTCAAGTTGTCTCGCCGCATAAAAACACTCCAACAAGGCATGAGTGTGTGTAATAACAGCTTTCTCTAAAGGTAGAATTTCCGGTAAGTTGCCATACCAAATAACATACATTATCAAGGATTTAGAATTACAATGCGCGGTGACTCAATTCCACGTTCTTTCAATAAGTGGATTCACATTATGGCAACGTCAACAGAGACACACATCCTCAGGTTTTGCTTCAGGCCTTGATCATACACTCTACAGGTATAGACAAAATGTATATTCATAAACAAAATGAACGTATTTTTTATACTTTCATTTAGGCACTACGCATTTACAGTCGCTAATAAACACATAGTACTGTGACTGCCTGTGACTGAGGCTAAGTCCGTACAGTAGATGGCATCATGACATTTAACCTGCTTTTTAACACAACTCATACACACATGGTCTTCCAGAGAATAAGAAGACGTCGCAGGAGGGATCAGTCTTATCAATTTGTCGGCTGTATTTATGCTGTCAAAACGGTGCTAAGATCCACATCCATAAAAACCACTCCCTGCGCACGCTGTGTTCCTCCCTTTTGACACGTGCGGCTGGGCATTGAATACACGGCCCAGCAACTCCATTCCTTATCGATTGGTCACTTTAAATGTCTCCTCGTCAAAATCAATTGTTGTCGAACTTTGCGTACTTTCAGATGAAATTACCCTCTTTGGACGAAACAAGCTATATTACAGTATTTTTCTGACTATAAGGCGCAGCCAAAATCTTTTCATTTTCTCAAAAATCTACAGTGCGCCTTATAACTCTGTTCGCCAAATTTACAGTGTAATTCTGGTTGTACTTACCGACCTCGTAGCAATCTTATTTGGTACATGGTATAACAATAAGTGTGACCAGTAGATGGTACTCACACATAAGAGATACATGTAGACTGCAATACGACGGCAATAAACAAAACCAAAATTTTAAATGTTCCATTGAAAATAAAGAACATAACAAAGGGCGCTCAAAAATCTGTCGAAATGTTTCAGTATGACTTTGAAGCCGCACCGCTTAATGGATTGTCGGCCCATTACGGCTACCGTAGTCAGAGAAGTATTACTATGTTGTGTGTATAAAGACCTCAAAATGGCAACCATTAGCAGACATATTCTGGTACCTGCTAATGTGTATTTGGGATCTGCATAAGTCCTGAAAATTTGCGCAGGTCCGCCACTGTAGTCTGGCCCAATACCGTAGTTGATAAGCTTCTTCATTTTCAATATTTTCTTGTTATGGGACATTCACCCTCTGCTGTTACCATTTCTAATATAAAATAACGTAAAGTTCTAACATATATCTCTCTATGGAAGCGCTAAAAACTACCATAGAACTTTAGTATTTAGAGAGTTTTTCACAGGACACATTTCCGGCATTGTTGTTCCACTAGTGAGCCACTGATGAGAAGATGCCGCTCCGTTGTTGATTTAAGTAAAGTCTGAATGTCATTAAAACAGTTAGCTTCATCTTTTGAGATTTCTCCCACTCCCGTCCTTGCACGCTACACCGCAACAACAAAGATGACGGGAAAAAGAGGCTGTCGAAGGTGAGCCACGTAAATAAGACCGTGCACAAAACGGCGCATCCTGAAGCGGCTGTCAGAAATCAGAATCAGAATCAGAATCAGACATACTTTATTAATCCCCGAGGGGAAATTAAACATTTTGGCACAATCCCATTCAAGGTCAGACAAACATTACAGGGATACAGAACAGGATCGCTGACGGGTCTGCCAACTTGCGGCGCCCCTTACAAAAAAGGTGAAATACAAGTAAACAAGTGGGGGGATGGGAGAAAAAAATAAAATAAAATAAAATAATCGGTCTAAGCCTGGGCCTCTGAAGAGGGGGTCCAAACTGAGGCCAATGGAAAAAAACAACTCATAGCCATAGTACACATCCCTCTTACATGTGTGTAAGAGAGAAACATCAAACATCAAAGAAAACAAAGGACATCAAAGACATTAGAAGAGCAGAGCTGATGCAACCAGCCACTTCTACATACATCCATCCATCCATTTTCTACCGCTTATTCCCTTTTTTGGGGTCGCGGGGGGCGCTGGCGCCTATCTCAGCTACAATCGGGCGGAAGGCAGGGTACACCCTGGACAAGTCGCCACCTCATCGCAGGGCCAACACAGATAGACAGACAACATTCACACTCACATTCACACACTAGGGCCAATTTAGTGTTGCCAATCAACCTATCCCCAGGTGCATGTCTTTGGAAGTGGGAGGAAGCCGGAGTACCCGGAGGGAACCCACGCATTCACGGGGAGAACATGCAAACTCCACACAGAAAGATCCCGAGCCTGGATTTGAACCCAGGACTGCAGGACCTTCGTATTGTGAGGCAGACGCACTAACCCCTCTGCCACCGTGAAGCCCCTTCTACATACAGCTATGAATAAAAAGTAAAAAAGAAACATATCCACTGTGGTGGCCTCTGCGGTGTTCCACGCCATCATCTGCTGGGGTGGAGGGAGCATGGCCAGAGACAGGAGCAAACCCCACAAAGCAACCAAGAGAGCCAAGTCCACTCTCGGCCGCCAACCAACTCTCGACCTGTGTCCAGTCCACATGGGTAAGCGAGGATACGTCCAAGGAGACTGAGGTGTCCAATACCTGCTCATTCAGCCAAGACACGGTGAAGCTTGTCCATCCCGGCGCTCAGTGCTAATTCCGCAGCCCTATCTCTTCATCCGCATCTCCTCCAGTCTCTCCAAAAGGACTCTGGTGTGGCAGAGAACCAGCAGCTGGTCTCCATGGCCAAAAGGCTCCCGGGAGGCAGATCCAGAAGTCCACAAAAAAGCACTGCAGAAGTCACAAAAGTGCCACCCCTTGTCACTCAGTCCCAAAGGGTACTGGACCAAAAAGCAAAAAAAAAAAAAAAAATATATATATATATATATATATATATATATATACATATATATATATACATATACATACATATATATATATATATATATATATACATACATATATATATATATACATATACATACATATATATATATATGTATATTTATATACATATATATATATATATATATATATATATATATATATATATATATATATATATATATATATATATATATATATATTTAAACACATGAAAACAAGAGGGAAACACAAAAGGATGACACAAGAGCACAGAGCTCCTGCCAACAGCAGCCACTACAGCGGCGACATGTTGGAAAACATTTTAAAAATAAATAAATAAAATGGGGTTTAAAGATGATCTGTAAAACATACCGTATTTCCTTGAATTGCCGCCGGGGCGCTAATTAATTTAAAACCTCTTCTCACTCCTGCGCTTACCAAAGGCATGCGGTAAAAGTAAGCACGTGCTAATTATTTTAAAACCTCTTCTCACTCCGGCACTTACCATAGGTATGCAGTAAAAATTTGAGTGGGATGTAAGCTTGGACGTTAAATCCTACTGAATAGCTCTTAATCTTCTTCGCTTTATGCGATTTCAAATTACCGGTATAGAAATCAGCCTCCTCCATTTTGAAAATGATGACAGGGGAAGTGTCACTCGTCACAAGTTTGACCAGGTGGTAATACTAAGCATGCGTTAATTATTTCGGGAAGTGATTTTGATCCGGCAGTAATTCAAGGCAGGCGCATACTTTATGCTCTGCGGCAATTCAAGGAAATACGGTAATCTATGCAACATTTTGACCAAAGACCCACCATTACATTACATGTTATGTAGACCACAAAGAAGTGTTTTACATTTAAAACGAAATCATAATATAACCCCTTTAATGCGCCTTATAATCTGGAGCGCCTTTTGTATGAAAATAGACCGGAATAGACCCGTTCATCGGTGCGCCCGATGGTCCTGAAAATACGGTATTCGTGTTTTTTGTCATTTAACATACATATTAGACACTACGACCAATAGGTCCTAGTGTGAAAGATTACCATTCATTATGTGCACGTGTCACAACATTTTAACAGAGGCTATTGGCACAAGCAGAGAGGCCACGCCCACGCAGGGAGTGTTTTTCATGTTCGCAAATGTTGGCACTGTTTTGACACCAAATTATTCAAACCCCTTTTAGATACTAGCAACCATTTTGGGGAATTTTTCTGGCCTTAATGGACACTTTTAAAGTCACTGACATAAAAGCATGTTTGCGCTCAGGAGCAGCTCCGTCTTGACACAACACAAAAAGAAACGACTGAAAAATGTGTATTTCTTAAAGCACTAGTAGAGTTGAAAAACAAGTTGCCTCTATATTGAAGCTATTATCACATATATCTGATTTATGACATGAAAAGACTTACAAAGTTTGCGAGTAAATAAATATGATCCAAATAATATCAATGTTGTGGAGATTCCTTGGCCATTAAGGGGTGAAAATGAAAAAGACAGTCATGTGATCAATGACAAAAAGGTGGGAACCCCATATCACTATTGCATCAACAACAATACTAATCAGGCAGACATTGTGATAGCCAACAACAATTACTTTGGTAAAAATGTGATCCACAATCCAATCCAATCCAATCCACTTTATTTATATAGCACATTTAAACAACAATAACGTTTCCAAAGTGCTGCACAGCCATGTTAAAAACAATATTTAAAAAAACAACAACAATATTATGCTCCACCAATGACTGAATAAAACAAAAAATAAATAAAAATAAAACCAATAAAAACAATATAAAAACAAATATGATTAAAAACGATTTTAAAGGGTAAAATCAATTAAAACAGTAAAATAAAAATCAAAGTGTATAAAAAACACAGAGGACAACAGAGGATAGAGCAACATTATATTTTTTAGCCTGATTATAAGGCATACATATTTTTACTTTGTCTTATGGAACAAGAGACAGGTACCTTGACCACTCCCGAAATGTGAACCATCACTGTAGACACTTTTCACGTTTGATCACTAAAGACACTTTAGCTGCTGTAACACAAGGTCACCTCCATATTTATACTGTTGACTGTCAATCAGAATGTGCAATAATGTTATGTTACTTACTGTGCCTTTTATATACATTTTTTATTTTTTTTATTTTTTTTTAGCTAAGTACCGTGTGACTTGTTGAAGGGTGGACTAGCAAAGTAAGATTTTCATTGTACGGCAAACTGTCTCTTTAATTGTGCATAAAACAATAAACAATCTTGAATCTTGAATCTTGAATACCTGCCTTATATTCAGGGGTTGAGGTGGGCGGGGCGGGCCGGAGGGCGGGGTTAAGGGGGAGGAGTATATTTATAGCTAGAATTCACTGAAATTCAAGTATTTATTTTATATATATATATAAAACCCGTTTCCATATGAGTTGGGAAATTGTGTTAGATATAAATATAGACAGAATACAATGATTTGCAAATCATTTTCAAGCCATATTCAGTTGAATATGCTACAAAGACAACATATTTGATGTTCAAACTGATAAACATTTTTTTTTTTTTGCAAATAATCATTAACTTTAGAATTTGATGCCAGCAACACGTGACAAAGATGTTGGGAAAAGTGGCAATAAATACTGATAAAGTTGAGGAATGCTCATCAAACACTTATTTGGAACATCCCACATGTGTGCAGGCTAATTGGGAGCAGGTGGGTGCCATGATTGGGTATAAAAACAGCTTCCCAAAATATGCTCAGTCTTTCACAAAAAAGGATGGGGCGAGGTACATCCCTTTGTCCACAACTGCGTGAGCAAATAGTCAAACAGTTTAAGAACAAGGTTTCTGAAAGTACAATTGCAAGAAATTTTGTGATTTCAACATCTACGGTCCGTGATAACATTAAAAGGTTCAGAGAATCTGGAGAAATCACTCCACATAAGCGGCATGGCCAGAAACCAACATTGAATGACCGTGACCTTCTATCCCTCAGACGGCACTGTATCAAAAACCGATATCAATCTCTAAAGGATATCACCACATGAGCCCAGGAACACTTCAGAAAACCACTGTCACTAAATACAGTTCATCGCTACATCTGTAAGTGCAAGTTAAAGCTTTACTATGCAAAGTGAAAGCCATTTATCAACAACATCCAGAAACGCCGCTGGCTTCTCTGGGCCAGAGTTCATCTAAGATGGACTGATGTAAAGTCGAAAAGTGTTCTGTGGTCTGACGAGTCCACATTTCAAATTGTTTTTGGAAATATTCGACATTGTGTCATCTGGACCAAAGGGGAAGCAAACCATCCAGACTGTTATCGACGCAAAGTTCAAAAGCCAGCATCTTTGATGGTTTGGGGGTGCATTAGTGCCCAAGTACTGGGTAACTTACACATCTGTGAAGGCACCATTAATTTCGAAAGATACATACAGGTTTTGTAACAACATATGCTGCCATCCAAGCGCCGTCTTTTTCATGGATGCCCCTGCTTATTTCAGCAAGACAATGCCAAGCCACATTCAGCACGTGTTACAACAGCGTGGCTTCGTAAAAAAAGAGTGCGGGTATTTTCCTGGCCCTCCTGCAGTCCAGACCTGTCTCCCATTGAAAATGTGTGGCACATTATGAAGAGTAAAATACGACAGTGGAGACTCCGGACTGTTGAATGACTGAAGCTCTACATAAAACAAGAATGGGAAGGAATTCCACTTTCAAAGTTTCAGAATTTAGTTTCCTCAGTTCCCAAACGTTTATTGAGTGTTGTTAAAAGAAAAGGTGATGTAACATAGTGGTGAACATGCCCTTTCGCAAATACTTTGGCACATGTTGCAGCCTTGAAATTCGAAGGTAATTATTATTTGCACAAAAAAAAAAGAGTACCGGTATATGAGTTTGAACATTAAATATCTTGTCTTTGGAGCATATTCAACTGAATATGGGTTGAAAAGGATTTGCAAATCATTGTATTCCGTTTATATTTACATCTAACACATATTGGGCGCATATTTGCAACAGTGTTAAAGTTGTTTATACTGCCACCCTCAGTGTGACCTGTATGGCTGTCGACCAAGTATGCATTGCATTCACTCGTGTGTGTGTGTGTGTGTGTGTGTGTGTGTGTGTGTGTGTGTGTGTGTGTGTGTGTGTGTGTGTGTGTGTGTGTGTGTGTGTGCGTGTGTGTGTGTGTGTGTGTGTGTGTGTGTGTGTGTGTGTGTGTGTGTAGAAGCTGCATATATTATGTGATATGCCAACACGCTGTTTGTATGGAAGACAAACGGACGTGAAGACAGGTTGTATGCTAAAGACAGTCCCTTTAAGGCACACCCTCAATATTGTTGTCCAGGTGGAAATCGGGAAAAATTCGGGACTGGGACACTGAAATTCGTGAGTCTTCCGGAAAAATTAGGAGGGTTGGCATGGGCACACCTGGTTGCAGTTGCCATTTAGGCTGCTATTTATGCCTGCCTCGCCTGATCGTCAGTGATGGAGGATTGACTATGTAAGGACCTTTTGTTGCATGCATGACTGCTCCTCCGATTTTGAGTACAAATAAACACTTACCTGCACGGCGTCTTCCTGGGGTCACAAAAACCGCAGCCATGTGACTTCCTGACAGAATCCTCGAGCCACAAAGTGACCTCGCAGAAACCCCTGTCGGCGACGTGGAGCCGACGCTCTGGACCGCAAAATTCCTGGAGGACATGAGAGCCAGGTTTGTGCGGTCCCAACCCACAGCAGGCTCAATTCTTACGGCCCCGAGTCTCCACTCAGCTTGGCCACTGCTAACACTTTTTTATGTTCTTTGTAATATTATTTTCAGAATGTGCTGCGGGCCGCAGTCTGGTCTAGTGCCGGCAACAACCAACACATTGCTAGCATTGACAAGCTTGATAACAAATTGGAAAAGGCCGGGAGTCATTACTTATCATCCAATATACGGTGTGTTAAAATTACTTTTCTTTTTTTAAGTAGCGCTAAAAACACACAATGAACCCGTTTAACGCGATTTGCTCTCAGCTACAACTTATGAAAGTCACGCCAGCTAGCCAGTTGAAAAAAGTTGAATAATGTTTTCAGTGCACAGTTGAGGGATAGTGTCCTGATTGTTCTGTTAAAGCTTTGTTGACGCATACTATGCTCAGTGCAGAGGATAAACAGTCTATTTTATGGTAATAATGTGCATGTCTTGGGGCTGAGCGTGACAATTTACCGCTTGTAAAAGGAGCGTTGACACACTCGCCGCACAATTTCAGCTGATGTCTTACAACACCACAGACAATCTTTTAAATGATGGCAACGCCCAAGTGGAACAGGACTATTGTGGTATTATTTTGCAGCGCAGGATACAACGTCAAACACAGACCTGGAAGTTACAGTATGTTGCATTTTTAGTAAGCCCTACTGGCAACCATTTTTTAGCTTTGATGCTAATGAGATTTGTTCGCGCCAAAAAGTGAAATGGTGTACTTTATCCACTTTTTACAATCACTGTACGGGTAACTGTGCAAATGTCCAATTTAATAGATGCCATATACTGTATTACAAAAAAATAACTTAACATCATGGAGCAGGACAATTTAAGATATTGAATAGATTGTATTTTACATCTTCTCAGCTGTTTAAAATTGGTGTAGTAGTTAGCAGGTTATGTTCGAAGTGTCAGGCAGCTGAGGGAACTCTTGTTCATTTATTGTGGGAATGTCAGAGGTTAAAAGAGTTATGGTTGAAAACAACAAAAGAAGCAATCACATTCCTTAATATAAACATCCTAATGACACTGCAAACTTGTATTCTTGGAGATCTCCATCAATTTAGTAACGTGTCATCAAAGAGTAAAAATGCATTTCTTTCAATATGTCATGCCTGTGAAGCGGGTCTTTTGTTTGATCATGTTATGTTTAGTTTTTTGGACATTCAGCTCTTGCGTTTGCATTTCCTTGTTTTGTTTGTCACCATGGCTACTCATTAGTTCCCACCTTGTCACGCCCCTGCCCTCAGTCCCGCACCTGTTTCTCATTACCACAGCTACTATTTAAGTCATTTGCTTTCTGTCCATCGGTCTGGGAACTTTGCATTTTGCCTACATTCTGCTGTACTTGCCGACCTATCTATGCTACTCGATCATCTGCCATGCTCCTTGCTTTTCATTCCACTTGTTTTTGGTCACAGTAAGTGTTTTCTTTTAGTTGTTTATAGCCATGCCATTGTGCTGTTTTTGTTTATAGTTAATTCATGCCATCGTGCAAGTGTTTTTGTTTCCTGTTTGTATTCTGTAGTCTAGTGTTATACCTCCTTGTGAGCGCCCTTTGTTTTGATTATTTTTGTATTTAGTGTATAAATAAAAAACCATGTACCTGAACTCACGCCTGGCTCGTCCCGTATCCTCTCTGCATCGAAGAAGCAAAATGAATCCACGCCCAAGTCCTGACACAATATGCATAATAACAAAAATTGTAATATTAAAAAAATGGAAATATTAAAAAAATGGATAGATGTTGATAGTCCAACTCATACTGGCTGGTATACACAAGCTATGGAGATGATATCAGTAGAAAACACTGCATTTAGTTTAGATAATAATGAGTCATATATTAAAATATGGAATTCATTATTTAAATTTGTTTTAAGTTTTAAATGAACCAAAATATGACTTATTGTATCTTTGCGTAAAATGTTGGACACAGTGTGTTGTCAAGCTTATGAGATGCGATGCAAGTGTAAGCCACTGTGACTCTATTGTTCATTTTTTGAATCTTTTTATTAATGTTTTAATGATAATATCAATGAGGGATTTTTAATCACTGCTATTTATTAGAAATTGTTACTAATATTGATAGTGTTCATTTTTGTTTCACTACTTTTAGATTGTACCGTGTCATGTTTGTGTGTCCTCAATTGCTCTGTTTATTGCTATTCTGAATGTTGCTGGGTCGGGTTTGGTTTTGGAATTTATTGCATTGTTATGGTATTGTTTTGTTGGATTGATTAATAAATTCATGAAAAAAAAAAGGAGCAGGACAGGAGTACACAAACGTTTAGCAACATTAGCATAACAAAGTTAGCTAAATGCTGACATTACACTCACATTTTAACTGCTTGCTCAGTTTGCATTTTTGCTTAAGACGCATCTAACTTCCAGCTGACTGACAAACAGTTGGCAGAACTCCAGGCTTTTAGTTATGGATGTGTAAAAAATAGAAATAAAAATACTAATAAAGCTTTCATACCCACACGGGAAAGGGCTCATCTCGATAGGGGTCATGATGTCATAAACCGTGAAAAGCAAGTGGTTTTTTTAGCACCTCTTCTCTCAAAAGTCCAGCAAACAAGTTAAGGGGAATGATAGATTTTTCTCACGTTTGGTTGACTCAAAAACAAAACTAAATTGCGGTCCTACAGGGACTTTTATTTTGAGGCCGCCCACCCCGTTACAAAAAATGTTTTATTTATGTTAAACTATTTTGTAACCAAACATGAATTTCATTTTATGCATGTTTTGTACAAAAAATACATTGTAAATTAATGGTATTTTTTTTTTCATGCAAAATAACAAATTTAACATAACTAAAACATAAATCCGCATATCTTCCTGACACACCTCTGGCTGAAAATCGCTCCGTGTATGTCTCATTACTAGCCCAGCACTAGTGCTGCAGGCCGCAGAGGACATTGAGAACGTCAGGGGGAAATTTGCCATCATATTCTTATCAGTGACAGTGCAGGAAGGGGCTAAGAAATAAGTTTCATACGAAGCGCCCTCGACATTCATTAATTGACAGTTTATATGCACAGGAAACGTGGGCCACGAGTCTTTGCTACGCAGAGTGTGTGATATTAGCATAGACTTCAAACATATTACTATTAACGTATTTTCAGAACTATAAAGCGCACTTAAAATCATTTCATTTTCTTAACAGTGCGCCTTATAACCCAGAACGCATAATGTATGGAATAATTTTGGTTGTGCTTACCGACCTAGAAGCTATTTTATTTGGTACATGGTGTAATAATAAGTGTGACCAGTAGATGGCAGTCACACATAAGAGATACGTGTAGACTGCAATATGATGGCAATATGACTCAGGTAAACAACAACAACATTGTATATGTTCCATTAAAAGTATAGAACATTAAACATGGTTCTCAAAAATCTATCAAACTGTTTTAGCACGACTTTGGTAAGCTATGAAGCGGTCCACGCTTGATGGTTGTACCGTGCTTCAACATAGGAGTATTTTGATGGTGTGTGTATAAGGTAAGACATATTATTTGGTGTTTTGTTTTACAATATTATACAAAAGCAACATTTGTTACTTTCTGGTACCTGTTGATCTGTATTTGGGATCTGGGTAAGTCCTGAAAATTTGCGCACGCCCGCCTTTTTAGTCAGTGACGACTCTGTAGCCGTTAGGCTTCTTCTTTTTCTCCATCTTCTTGTTATGGGACATTCAATCTCCGCTGTTGCCATTTCTAATATAAAGTAGTGTAAAGTTCTTACTTGTATCCGTCAGTAAACTCGCCATGAAAGCGCTAAAACATACCGGTGTAGTGAGTTTACATTATTCACCCAAGGAACTTGGGGGGCGGGGCTCTCCCTTCAAGATAGGGTGAGAAGCTCTGCCATCTGGGGGAAGCACAAAGTAAAGCCGCTGCTCCTCCACATCGAGAGGAGCCAGATGAGGTGGTTCGGGCATCTGGTCAGGATGCCACCCGAAACGCCTCCCTAGGAAGGTGTTTAGGGCACGTCCAACCGGGGACGACACAGGACACGTTGGAAAGACAATGTCTCCCGGCTGGCCTGGGAACGCCTCGGGATTCCCCGGAAAGAGCTGGACGAAGTGGCTGGGGAGAGGAAAGTCTGGGCTTCCCTGCTTAGGCTGCTGCCCCCGCGACCCAACCTCGGATAAGCGGAAGAAGATGGAACTTTAGTTATTAGAGAGTTCCGGTCGGACGTTTTGTCACGGTACACACGTTGTTGCACTAGTGAGCCACGGATGAGGAGATGATGCTCCGTTATTAATTTAAGTAAAGTCTGAATGTCATTAAAACAGTTAGCTCCATCTTTTGACACTTCTTCCACTCCCGTCCTTGCACGCTACACCGCTACAACAAAGATGTCAGGGAGAAGACGCTGTCGAAGGTGAGCCATGTAAATAAGATCGCCCACAAAAAAACGCATCCTGAACTTGAAGCGACTGTCAGAAAGCGACTTGTAGATGATCTGTAAAACATAATCCATGCAACCAAAAAAACACCATAACATCTTATGTAGACCACAAGGGAGTGTTTTCCATTTAGAAAAAATAATAATAATATGACCCCTTTAATACGCCCTATAATACGGTGCACCTTTTGTATGAAAATAGACCTGACTAGACCCGCTCATCGGCAGTGCGCCTTATAATCCGGTGCTCCCTATGGTTGGGAAAATACGGTATATTTTACAAAATAGGGGAAATAAATAAACAACATTTGGCTTTGAGGTCTCCAAATGGTGCTATGATAGCAATATGTGCTGACAGTTACCGCATATTTTTTTTAAAAGTGCTGTAAAGTGGAGGTGTAAACAAAACCACCATGGGAAAAGCGACAAGATCTTCAAGTAAAGCAGCAGATGTTTTCCACTGATGTCTCCTGGAACCCCAGCATTGATTTGAAGATTATTGAACGGGTTGGCAGGCTCGAACGTAAATGTATAGAAAACATTGCAGGTTGGTATGTAAGCAAACAAACGTCTATCTTTCATCAGAGGAGGCAGACTCCAGCCTTCCAGAGATTTGATGTCTTATCATTTCTTCTCTCCTTAGAGCCAGCACCAACTGGAAGGGAGAGAAAGTAAACCATTATTTTTCAGACAATTCCTTCCTTTCAGAAGGGCCAAATCTATCCATCCATCCATTTCTACCGCTTATTCCCTTTGGGGTTACAGGGGGCGCTGGTGCCTATCTCAGCTACAATCGGACAGAAGGCGGTGTACACCCTGGACAGGTCGCCACCTCATTGCAGGGCAAGGGCTAAATCATATTGTTTAAATGTTTATTCCTCACAGCCTGTAGGGCGGGGGGGGGGGGGGGGTCAGCAACCTGCGGCTCTAGAGCCACATGCAGCTCTTTAGCGGCGCCCTGGTGACTCCATGGAGCTTTTTCAAAAATGTATGGAAATTGAAAAAAAAAATAGTGGAAAAATATGTTTTTTGTTGTAATATGGTTTCTGTAGGAGGACAAACCTGACACAAACCTTCCTAATTGTTAAAAACCCCACAGTTTAATAGGTTTGTGTTTATGCTTCACTGATGAGGGTATTTGACGAGCGCTGTTTTGTCCTACTAATTTCACCGGCCCTTGAACTCAACTTTGTGTGGACTGTGACTCAACAGTTTTTTTTACAGGTACAACGTGTTTTATGCCACTCCTTCTTTCTTCTATATTGTCCACCAAACGTTCTATACTGTGCGTGACTGCACAAAGGTGAGCTTTGTTGATGTTATTGAGTTGTTGGTGTCAGGCTTGTCACTGACAGTTTGGTTATGTTCGGGTTTTTCTTTGTGTTTGTGTTTGTGTTTTATTTTCTGTCAGTGCTCTTATTTTGGTTCCTTTTCCTTTTCACATATCCCTGAGTGCTTGTTTCCCTCACCTGTCCCTGATTGGCAGTCTGGCACACCTGGTGGCAATTGCCAATCAGGCAACTATTTATACCCAGAGGTGGGTAGAGTAGCCAGAAATTGTACTCAAGTAAGAGTACTGTTACTTTAGAGATTTAGTAGCCAGAGGAGCCTGTTCAGTGCTAGACTGCTTCATCCCAAGTGCAGGACTAATAGACTCAAAAACTCCTTTGTCCCACACGCCATTAGACTGTACAACTCCTCTCTGGGGCGGGGGGCGGGGGGTACTAGGATGACAGGGGATGCAAAACAATAACAGTGCAATACTTTTTCATAACATGGTCACTACTGCCTACTTTGTCTTGTTGTATTCTTACTTTACTGTTATATTTTTATTCCCATTGTTGCTTTTTAGTTTTTATTCTTATTGTAATATTTCTCTATTTTGTTTCCATTTAAACCCCCATTATTTACTTTTTGCTTTTATTTAAATTGATCTCAACTCCGTACACTGCTGCTGGAATTTTAATTTTCCTGAAGGATCTCTCCTGAAGGAATCAATAAAGTACTATCTATCTATCTATCTATCTATCTATCTATCTATCTATCTATCTATCTATCTATCTATCTATCTATCTATCTATTTATTACTCAGGTAAAAGTAAGGAGTAGTCACCCAAATATTTACTTGAGTAAAAGTAAAAAGTATGTTGTGAAAAAACTACTCAAGTACTGAGTAACTTATGAGTAACCTGTTCGTTTAATAATTACGGCAACAAATCATGCACACAAACATAAAAATAGCAATGAGCAAATTCAGAGCCAGGAATATCTCTTAAGCAACTAAAACAATATTATATATTAAATAATAATACATTAAAGTAAAAAAAAAAAAAGGCAAATTGAGCCACAATAACTTAACAGCACCATAGGCTCAGTAGGCATTGATTGATTGATTGATTGATTGATTGATTGATTGAAACTTGTATTAGTAGATTGCAGTACAGTACATATTCCGTACAATTGACCACTAAATGGTAACACCCCAATAAGTTTTTCAACGTTACTCAATTACTTAATAAATGACCAAGTCGAGGTGATCTACCTCATATACACATATACACACACATATCAAATCATATATATATATATATATATATATATATATATATATATATATATATATATATATATATATACAGTATATAATTTATATTTATTTATTTTGCTGTTTTTGTTCACATATTAAAGGTGTTTTAATGAATATACATGCATGTTTAACATATAGATTCCTATCTTTCATGAAGACAAGAATATAAGTTGGTGTATTACCTGATTCTGATGACTTGCATTGATTGGAGTCAGACAGTATTGTGCTGATAACGTCCCGGTTTTCAAATGGAGGAGAAAAAAGGTTCCTCCTTCCTGTCTAATACATCATGAAAGTCGTTGGTTTTTGGCATTTTATTTGTCCAGCTTCCATATTCGTTTTTATACACTTTACAAGAAATACATTGGCGGCAAACTCCGTAGCTTGCTAGCTTCTTTGCGCTGGCTTTCGGAGACTCTTATTTTGTTAGACAGGAAGACAGGAACTGTGCGATCAGTCTTTAGGCTTCTGACGGGAAGTACGGTTGAAATAAAAAGTGTCTTTTTTCCTTTACACTTTTGATTGATTGATTGAAACTTTTATTAGTAGATTGCACAGTACAGTACATATTCCGTACAATTGATCACTAAATGGTAACACCCCAATAAGTTTTTCAACATGTCGGGTTCTACTTGTGACGGTCATGTGACCACTTGGCTCTGTTTGATTGGTCCAACGTCACCAGTGACTGCATGTGATTGGTGAAACGCAGGCATGCGTAGATCCTACTTTGAATACGTGTCTGACAAAATCAAAACAAACAAAGCGCACATTAACAGATCGATAAAAAAAAAAAAAGTAGCGACCTGATTGCAGATAAAAGGAGCGGAATAAAAGTAGCGTTTCTTCTCTATAAATATACTCAAGTAAAAGTAAAAGTATGTTGCATAAAAACTACTCTTAGAAGTACAATTTATCCCAAATGTTACTCAAATAGATGGAGTAAATGTAGCGCGTTACTACCCACCTCTGTTTATACCTGCCTTGCCCTCCAGTCAGTGCTGGAGTATTATAAGCTGTTTGCATTTTGCTGTCTCCTTGTCCCTTGTATCTTGTATCCTGTTTGCTGTCTCCAGTTTTCCTGGTATCCTGTTTGCTGTTTCCTGATTCCTGTGGACATTGAAATCATGTTTTTCTGCATCAAGCCTGCCATCTTTGCATCTTGGGGTTCGTCACCAACAATTCCTGACAATTGGAGTGCTAATCAGGCATTTTAGTCACTGCATGACTGCAAGCTAATCGATGCTAACATGCTATTTAGACTAGCTGTATATACATACAGTTGTGGTCAAAATGTCATGGCTGGGTTGAGTTTCCAATAATTTCTACAACTCTTATTTTTTTGTGATAGAGTTGTTGCGATCCGCTGCTCGGATCTTCACAGTTTGTTGTTTTGTTTCCTTGTTTTGTATCACTCTCCGTCATTTTGACTGCATAGTTCCTGTTTAGTCTGGTTCCATGGTTTCTTATTAGTTTCACCTGCTACTCTCGGTTCCCGTACAGCTGTTACGTTTCATTACTGCCATATATAAGCCTGCCCCTTTTCGTTATTCATTCTGCGATTCTAATTTGCCTTTGAGCAACATTGACAACTGACATTTCCGTATGTATATCCTCGCTAGCTTTTCATGCTACGCCTTTGCTTTTATTCTAGCTCTCACGCTAATGATTTGTTTTTCCCTTTTGTGTGCCTTCGTGCCAAGTTTAGTTTTTCTGTTTATTATTCCTAGCTTCTATGCTAGCGCCTTGTGTTTGTCTTTTGCTTAGCTCCAGTGTTTTTGTTCTTTTGCTCCTTTTGTTACTTTGATAAATCATTTAATCTTATATTTGCTGTGTTCATGTCGACGCATCCACAGGGGAACAAGTCCGGCAACAATATGCCAACCAGCCGTTACAAGAGTGATTGACCACATGCTTTTTTGTCACAACAAACATTCATGAAGTTTGGTTCTTTTATGAATTTTATTATGGGTCTACTGAAAATGTGACTAAATCTACTGGGTCAAAAGTATACGTACAGCAATGTTAATATTTGGTTTCATGTCCCTTGGCAAGTTTCACTGCAATAAGGCGCTTTTGGTAGACATCCACAAGCTTCTGGTTGAATTTTTGACCATTCCTCTTGAAAAAATTGGTGCAGTTCAGCTAAATGTGTTGGTTTTCTGACATGAACATGTTTCTTCAGCATTGTCCACATGTTTAAGTAAGGACTTTTGGAAGGCCATTCCAAAACCTTAATTCTAGCCTGATTTAGCAATTCCTGTGCCACTTTTGATGTGTGTTTGGGGTCATTGTCCTGTTGGAACACCAAACTGCGCCCAAGACCCAACCTCTGGGCTGATGATTTTAAGTTGTCCTGAAGAATTTGAGGTAATCCCCCTTTTTCATTGTCCCATTTACACTCTGCAAAGCACCAGTACCATTGGCAGCAAAACAGGCCCAGATCATAATACTACCACCACCATGCTTAACGGAAGTCATGGTGTTCCTTGGATTAAAGGCCTCACATTTTCTCCTCCAAACATATTGCTGGGTATTGTGGCCAAACAGCTCAATTTTTATTTAATGTGACCACATAACTTTCAAAGGTGAAAGTGTTATCTTTTTCCATGTGATGTCAGATGAAACAAATATTAGGGATGTTAAAAAAAAATGTTTTTAAATCACAATTCTACAAACCCCGTTTCCATATGAGTTGGGAAATTGTGTTAGATGTAAATATAAACGGAATACAATGATTTTCAAATCATTTTCAACCCATATTCAGTTGAATATGCTACAGAGACAACATATTTGATGTTACAACTGATAAACTGTCACACTGAATTTGTTACAAACCCCAAGATGCAGACAAGGCATTGTATAAGAAAACATGATTTAATTTAATATTAAAACAAGAACAAACAAAAAGCGCACAAGGCAGAGAACAAACTTGGCTATGAACAAAAACACTTACTGTGACACGAAAAAACTATGGGTTGAGCAGAGTGAACAAAAGTAGACACAGCGACAACGATAAGGAATAATGACATCGACAGGTAGTGGTGACATCAACCCAGCATCTGACTGGACCACAAAACAGGTTCAAATAGCAGGCGGATGATTGACACCATGTGTGGCCAGGTGCCAATCAGCTGCAGCTGAAGGGAAACAGGGCTCACAGGAAATAACCAAAAGAAAAGTGCTGACAGGAAACAAAGACACAGAGGAAAAACTAAAACACAACCAAACTGTCAGGGGCAAGCCTGACATAAACATTTTTTTTTTTGGCAAATAATCATTAACTTTAGAATTTGATGCCAGCAACACGTGACAGAGAAGTTGGGAAAGGTGGCAATAAATACTAATATAGTTGAAGAATGTCACACCCGGACATGAAATTATTTGTGCTCCATCGACGCAGAGGGATTACAGGACGAACCAGGCGTGAATTAAGGTACATGTTGTTTATTTGGAATTCTAAATACAAAAATAAACAAACTAAGGGCGCTCACAAAGAGGTATAAAACTTGGCTACAAAAATACAATCCGGAAAACAAGACAACTGCAGGATGGCATGAAAGACAATGAACTAAACTTAAACTTGCACTGTGGCAAAACTATGAATAACTAACACAAAAAAAACTTACTGTGACAGGTACAAGGGGCATGGATTGCAAGGTAATTGAGGGTGCATGAAGGCATGAAGCAGAATGCAAAAATCCCAGACTGATGGACGGAAAGTAAAATCCTTAAATAGTAGCAGTGGTAATGAGAAACAGGTGTGAGAGCTGAGGGACGGGGCGTGACTAGGATGGCAAGGTGAAAATCAATGGGTTGGAATGGAAACAAACAAAACTAGGAAATGCAAAACGTGAAGCGTGAAGAGTCCAAAAACAAAACATGATCAAACATAAAACGAGATTCACAGGCGTGACAAAGAATGCTCATCAAACACTTATTCGGAACATCCCACAGGTGTGCAGGCTAATTGGGAACATGTGGGTGCCATGATTGGGTATAAAAGCAGCTTCCATGAAATGCTAAGTAATTCACAAACAAGGATGGGGCTAGGGTCACCACTTTGTAAGCAAATTGTCGAACAGTTTTGGAACAATATTTCTCAACGAGATATTGTAAGGAATTTAGGGATTTTACCATCTACGGTCCGTAAAATCATCAAAAGGTTCAGAGAATCTGGAGAAATCACTGCACGTAAGCGATGATATTACGGAGCTTTGATCCCTCAGGCGGTACTGCGTCAAAAACTGACATCAGTGTGTAAAGGATATCACCACATTGGCTCAGGAACACTTCATAAAACCACTGTCAGTAACTACTGTAGGTCACTACATCTGTAAGTGCAAGCTAAAACTCTACTATGCAAATCAAAAGCCATTTATCAACAACACAAAGGAACGCCGCCGGCTTTGCTGGGCCCGAGGTCATCTAAGATGGACTGATGCAAAATGGAAAAGTGTTCTGCGGTCTGACGAGTCCACATTTCAAATTATATTTGGAAACTGTGGACGTGGTGTCCTCCGGAACAATGAGGAAAACAACCCTCCGGATTGTTATAGGCGCAAAGTTCAAAAGCCAGCATCTCTGATGGTATGGGGGTGTATTAGTGCCCAAGGCATGGGTAACTTACACATCTGTGAAGGCACTATTAATGCTGAATGGTCCATACGGGTTTTGGAGAAACTTATGTCGTCATCCGAGCAACGTTATCATGGACGCCCCTGCTTATTTCAGCAAAACAACACTAAGCCAGGTGTTACAACAGCGTGGCTTCGTAGTAAAAGAGTGCGGGTACTTTCCTGGCCCGCCTGCAGTCCAGACATGTCTCCCATTAAAAATGTGTGGCGCATTATGAAGTGTAAAATACGACAGCGGAGTTGAACGAGTGAAGCTCTCCATAAAACAAGAATAAGAAAGAATTCCACTTTCAAAGCTTCAACAAATAGTTTCCTCAGTTCCCAAATGTTTATTGAGTGGTGTTAAAAGAAAATGTGATGTAACACAGTGGTGAACATGCCCTTTCCCAACTACTTTGGCACATGTTGCAGACAGGAAATTCTAAGTTAATTATTACTTGCAAAATAAAATGAAGTTTATGAGTTTGAACATCAAATAGCTTGTCTTTTTAGTGCATTCAATTGAATATGGGTTGAAAAGAATTTGCTAATATTTGTATTCCGTTTATATTTACATCTGACACAATTTCCCAACTCATATGGAAACAGGGTTTGTAAATCAATTTGTAATTTTCAAGAACCTATTTTTTTCAAATGTTTAAAAGAAAGAAAAAATCAATCAAAAATTATTTCAATCTATTATTATTTTTATTCCATCAATCCATCCATTTTTCTACTGCTTGTTCCGTTCGGGGTCTATCATAATTTATATAATTATATTTATTCATTTATTCTTTTTTATTTTTTAGTATTGTAAATATGTAAATGTTGTGTATGTAGACACTCAGCATCAAGGGTTGGAATTGGGGGTTGAATCACAAAAAATTATTCCCGGGCGCGGCCACCACTGCTGCTCACTGCTCCCCTCACCTCCCATTGGGTGATCAAGGGTGATGGGTGAAATGCAAATAATAATTTCACCACACCTTGTGTGTGTGTGTGTGTGTGACAATCATTGGTACTTTAACTTTAACCTAAAGTATTGTAAAGCTGGGATTGGGTTGGAGTTGAGGATGTTCTATTTTCTTTTATCAGATTGATTGATATTTTGTGATTTAATTTTTCTTAATAAAATGTCAAAAAAAAACTTTAAGGTCAACACTGGGCCGAGAGGAGCTTTTGTAACCTGTAATTTGTTTTGAAAAGGTTTTATGATAATTTTTATACCAAATAAAATATTACGACTCGAGTACGTTTTTAAATCCAGAATCAATTCCGAATGGAATGGACACACCAAGAATCGGAATCAAATTAAATCATGATGTGCCGAAAGATTCCCACTTCTTGTGTGTATGCTTGCGGCGCCGCCTCCACCCGCAGAGACAAAGACAGTGACTTACTGACAAGATCATTCACTATTTTTTTCCCACTATGTTATAGATATCTCAAAAAGTTATGAGCACATTTTAATTCAACTTTCAGGAAATGTCAGAAATGGGCTGAGGAACAAGTGATTACATGTTGAGGCTGATCGGATCACCGTTTTGACGATTGGGAGGTTGGGCCTGCCGGAAGTCTGCGCTCTCTGAGTGCTTTTTTATTTGAGGTATAAGTTGTGACTCAAACTTCAACTCGTTTCACATGGTGGTCACCTTCTCTGCACTATGTCAAAATAAAAATAAAAAAGTACAGTCTCACCAGGGTAAGATCAATATTTTTTAAGGTGGGATGTGAAGGTACTTAAATACTAGTGCCTTGTAACCAATTATACATATATATATATATATATATATATATATATATATATATATATATATATATATATATATATATATATATATACTGGGGTTGCACAGAATATCAGAATCAGAATCACAAATACTTTATTAATCCCCGAGGGGAAATTAAGATTTTCAGCACAATCCCATTCAAGAGCAGGCAAACATTACAAGGAGACAGAACAGGATCATTGACAGTTCTGCCAAGGGGGGTCCAGACTGAGGCAAAGGAAAACAACCTTATAGCCATAGCACACAGAAACATGTGTGTAAGAGGCAAACATCAAAGAACACAAAGGACATTAAAGACATTAAAAGAGCAGAGCTGATGCAACCAGCCACTTCTACACACAGCCACAAAAGTAAAACAACCACAACAACAAAAAAATAACATATACATTGTGGTGGCCTCTGCGGTGTTCCACGCCATCGTCAGCTGGGTTGGGAGGAGCATGGCCAGAGACAGGAGCAAACCCAACAAAGCAACCAAGAGGGCCGACTCAACCCTCGGCCGCCCACCAACTCTCGGCCAATGTCCAGTATGCATAGATGAGCGAGGATTGAATACAATATCTATCCATTCATCCATTTTCTACCGCTAATTCCCTTTGGGGTTGCGGGGGGCACTGGTGCCTACCTCAACTACAACCGGGCGGCAGGCGGGGTACACCCTGGACAAGCCCGGCCACCAGGCGCTCACTGACGAGCTCTGCCTCCGGGCCTAGCTCCAGGCGTTCCTGTGGCATCCTGACCAGATGCCCGAGCCACCTCATCTGGCTCCTCTCGGTGTGGAGCTCCCCCCGGATGACAAAGCTTCTCACCCTATCTCTATGGGTGAGCTTGTTCCCGTGTTTTTGTCCTTTCGGTCATGACCCAAAGCTCATGACCATAGGTGAGGATGGGAACGTAGATCGACTGGTAAATTGAGAGCTTTGCCTTCCGGCTCAGCTCCTTCTTCACCACAAAGGATTGATACAGTGTCCTCATTACTGAAGACGCCGCACCGATCCGCTTGTTGATCTCACAATCCACTCTTCCCTCAGTCCTGAACAAGACTCCGAGGTACCTGAACTCCTCCACTTGAAGCGACTGGGATGAGAATCAGCACCTCCAAGTCCGAGTCCATGGTGGAGTGCCATCTCCGGGTTGGGGAGGATACCCTGTGTTTTCTTATCAAATTTGTCATTAGTTTTTTTTTTTAGTTTGCATCTTATTTTGTGTCAAAAAAAATAAAATTAAATAAAAAAAACTTTGAGAAAATTTGATTTTTTTCAAACAAAGCTTTTCTTGTGGAATACCTGATACCAGCCCTACCCATACTCTGCCCCCAGGTAAATTGAGTATAAGACCCCTGCTGCAGAGAAGGAGGCAGGCATTGCGTAAGAAAACATAATTCAATTTAACAATAAGACAAAACCGAACAAAAGGGTACAGACAAAAGGCGCCCACGAGGCTGATAACAAACTTGGCTAAGAACAAAAACACTTACTGTGACACGACGGAACTATGGCATGAACAGAGTGAACAGAAGTAGACAAAGCTACAAGCGACAAGACAGGTAGTGGTGACATTGACACGACACCACACGACACGACATTAATCCAGCCCAGAGTGGAGGAACAAGCTGATCTAAACACTAAATGGCTGATTGACACCAGGTGTACCCAGTGCCAATCAGCCACAGCGTTGGGAGGAAAAAGCACTCAGGGATAACAGTAGGAAATAGATTAAATAAGAGCGCTTACAGTAAATAAGACAAACAGAGGAAAAACAAAAACATGTCCAAACTGTCAGGGACAAGCCTGACACCTGCTTTAAGAAGAACTGTGGCTCAGTTGGTGCCTACAACTTGAGGGTTCCAGATTCAAATCCAGCTTCTGCCACTACTCACTGCCGTTGTGTCCTTGGGCAAGACACTTAGCTCCCAGTGCTACCCACACTGGTTTACAGTTTTTTTTCCCAATTGCTTACACACAAAATATTACATTTCCACACATTTAACAGAGTCTACACACAGTAAGCCAAACCACTGATCAGATTTGCCTAATATTAGGCACAGTTTTTGCGAAATATTACACATTGCTTTAAAAAAAACCTTCCCATCTTGCACAAGTGATGTGGATGAGATACTATGGGCTGATCCAGCTAGACGGGCAGGTGATGATTAGAATCAGTAACTGAGGGGCTTGAGTACATTCTTTCATAGAGTTGCTGTTGCCTAAGTCTGCACATGTAGTTTATACTCTATGCTGTATTTTTTATTTATCTCCAGATTTTTTTTCAAACCTTTTTACTTGTCTCAGATTTTAATTTGTGCTGCATGTCATTGTTAACTACTGTGATATGTTACTTTACTATGTTACGGTTTGCAGCATCATTGTTGAGCAGTTATTGAAAAGATTACATGATATTTTTATTTTCTCTTCAGGTCCTAACGTATAGGTGTTAAGATCCGTACTTGGATCTTCTCATATTATTGTTGTTTTGTTTCATTTTGATATCACTCTGTTGTTTGACGTGCTTATTTCCCGTTTAGTCAATCACTATGGTTATCTGTTAGTTTCAGCTGCTACTCCCGGTCCACGCACACCTGTTGTAATAATCACCTTCAATATATAAGCCTTCCTCTTTTCTTTGTTCACTCTCGGATCCTAATTTGCCCTCGTATAACAGTGATGTCTTGTTTGTTCATGCTCTCTATCGTTAGCTCTCACGCTACGTTTATTTTATTCCTAGCTTTCACGCTAGTTGTTTTGTATTCTCTTTTGTGCCTACGTGCCAGTTTTAGTTTCCTAGTTGTTTATCCTAGTTTCACGCTAGCGTTTTTGTTTGCCTTTTTCCTTAGCTCCTGTGTTTTTGTTCCTAGCCGTTTATTACTTTAATAAATCCATTTACATCTTACCTCACGTTGTGTTCTGCTTTGACGCATCTCTGGAAGAACCAATCCGTTATTACAATGCCACACAAGCCTCACAATAGGCCCACTTTAAAGTAAACAATGACGATTGCTATGGATTATCCAATATATTTTGTCAAGTTACAGTAATCATTCATCACATATGCTAAAAAGGTCGGGAAAAATCCCCCAAACATGTGATTTGTTATAGTAAAATATGGGTTTTTACAAATGTGTTTTGTATTTATCACTGTTCTGGGTAACTCACTCCCATAGTGTTTAATCATGTGAAATATGTGTGAGTAAGATGACAATAAAACTGCATTTTTACAAATGCTTGCTTTATTTTGAAGAATGGGCATATGGTTTGACCTTGGTGTGTCATTTTGCCAAATATCTAGGAAGTAGGTAAATTGAATATGGTGTTTGGAAAAGTGTGTATATCTTTTGAAAAAAGTCACACAGTTAGTAAAACTGAGTGTAAGCAAATGGAAAAAAAAACAACTATAAAAGATACAGATAAAGGGGCTCACTATGTACAGCGTTTAAAATGTTGAAAGAGCCATATTGGACCACGAATACAAAAACGTAATCTGTCTGGAGCCGCAAAAAATGAAAAGTTGTGTATAAGTGTTATAATGAAGGCAACACATGACGCAAGTGTCTATATTAGCTATAAAAGCCTACTATCAAAATGACTATGTGTCACAGGGTGAAGCAAATCGTGGTTGACAGAAATGTTGAAATTTAATATATAATCTACACATTTTTACAACATTAGAAAACATTAGTAAATCAGAGGCTACTCATAAGGTGAGATAACTCCTGGAAATTACTGGCTTTTTATGGCCAAAGGTATAGATGTGTGTGTCAAAGTTAAAGGAAATGCCAGGCTGTCATCTTTTATTATATTTATTACAATCTTTGGCAAGCTAGGTAATGTTTGCTGTGTTCTGGAACAACATGGCAAACAAACAACTATCTGAAATGCAGCCAATATTACATACAGATAATATGTCATGACACACGCAAAACTAAATTATATTTAATAAAGATAAAATTAAAGGAAATTAAATAAGCTCAAATATACCTACCCGCGACCCCAAAAGGGAATAAGCGGTAGAAAATGGATGGATAGATATACCTACACATGAGGCATAATGATGCAATATTTACATGCAGCTAGCCTAAAAAGCATGTTAGCATTGATTAGCTTGCAGTCATGCACTTACCAAATATGCCTGCTTAGCAACAACATCAACAAAACTCACCTTTGTGCATTCACGTACAGCATAAAACTTTTGGTGGACAAAATGAGACAAAGAAGGAGTGGAAGATTTTACATGTAAAAAAACTGTTGCGTCACAGTCCACACTCTGGTGAGTTCAAGAACCGCCAAAATTAGTAGGACAAAACGATGTTCACCAAATACACGCAAACATATTAAACAGTGGACTTTTTAACAATTGGGAAGGTTTGTGTCATGTTTGTCCTCAAACAAAAAACATACTAATACAAAAAAATGTTTTTCCCCCATGTTTTTCCATTTTCAATCCTTTTTTAAAAATGCTCCAGGGAGCCACTAGGGCGGCAATAAAGAGCCGCGGGTTGCTGACCCCCGCTCTCGAGATAAAAAGTGCTATATAAACATAATTCACTTCACAAATGACTAAATTAACAATAAGATAGCAGTAGGTGCGTCATTAAAAATGGCGTCTCTGGAGATTATTTGACACATATTCGTGTGCCAGGTTTTGGTGGAACGCCAAGTCCATCGTGGTTTCAGCATCTCTCAGCTTGTTTCTGGTTTTCATGATGGAGGATGACTAGACTAGACTAGATGACTGAAGAGCAGTCGTAATAGTTTGTAGGCATGCACATATTCACGTGTGTGTGTGTGTGTGTGTGTGTGTGTGTGTGTGTGTGTGTGTGTGTGTGTGTGTGTGTGTGTGTGTGAGTGTGTGTGTGTGTGTGTGTGTGTGTGTGTGTGTGTGTGTGTGTGTGTGTTTTCTTGTACTTCTACCCTTCTTGAGACATCTACCAGGAAAAGTACCTTCCATATGAGAACCCGTGAACAAGTTAGGACATAAATCATGGTCCCAATACGGAAAAGCATTGCATCTAATAGAGAATGTCTCATTTGCACCCCTGGTGATGAAATCTATCAAAATTAGGGTGAATCCAAAAAGGAGGGATTTTTCAAATTGACTATGTGTCGGTTTTAAAAGTGCTCCCCTCTCTGGTCAACATATGAAATAACAAGTGTATGTAAGAAATTGAAATGCGCCCCCTTTAGCCAAAATTAATTGTATATATATATATATATATATATATATATATATATATATATATATATATATATATATACACATATATATACACACATATATATACAGTATATATATTTGTATATATATTTATTTATATATATATATACACACATATATATACAGTATATATATTTGTATATATATTTATTTATATATATATATACATATATATATAGAGAGAGAGAGAGAGAGAGAAAGCGAGAGAGAGAGAGAGCGAGAGATACTGTATTAACTTGAAGTAAAGAATAAAGATTTTTAAAAACTTATAAAGTGGTCCTAAAGAGGTAAACATTTTTCAGAGGTCTCAAGAAGGTAAAAAATACAAGAATAGGTGTGTGTGTGTGTGTGTGTGTGTGTGTGTGTGTGTGTGTGTGTGTGTGTGTGTGTGTGTGTGTGTGTGTGTGTGTGTGTGTGTGTGTGTGTGTGTGTGTGTGTGTGTGTGTGTGTGTGTGTGTGTGTGTGTGTGTGTGTGCGTGCGTGCGTCATGACCCCAGGCAAGTTTGTGACAAGTTGAAGCACCTCAATGCATGGCCGTATTAAACCAATGATGTGATCTCCTACTTGTCTGGAGGCGAGGAGTAGGAGGAGGAATAGCAGGAAGGTAAAATGACTTCACGCCCGTGTACAGAAATGAACAAGAACGCAGCTGCGTTTTGACCTTCTTTCTCCAGCTTTTGATCATGTTATGGTGTCTTTGAACGCTTCCCTGGAGAGGATGAAGAGCATTCTTTTGCACGGTTGTGTCGTTTTTCTGTGGATGATGTTGCCACAGCGGGGCGACTTGCAAAAGGTAACTGTGCTACCTGACACAGGTGAGAACAGGCTCGTCTCCACACGACTTCATTATTAATTCGCGTCATGAGAGGGATAAAACATTTATTTTCGTACAGCTTGTACAATATATTGGATCTTGATATGCTGCAGGTGTATTTAGCGTATATTGTGGTTGGAATGCAGTAATGGCCAAAAAGTACAACTACAAAAACAGACAGGTCCTGGATTTATTCCAATCAGTACGGAAAGAACAATATGTACTACGTCATAATTTAAATAGAATAAGATATAAAGTGGGATATTAGTAGGATTGGCTAATAGGAGTTGCTTATCCATAGAATTGAATGAATAGAAAAATACAATATATTGTGATTCTGTTGCCCAAATAGAATATAAAAACATAACAGCATGGGACAGGGGTGTCAAACTTATTTTAGCTCAGGGGCCGCATGGAGAAAAATCTGTGCACAGGCGGGCCGGAATATTAAAATCATGGCATTAAAACAAAAAAATTAAGACAACATCAGATTGTTGTTTTTGTCTTACATTGGCCAAAAATTAAAAAAGCGCATTCTGAAAATATTACAATAAAAATAAAGGAAAAAATAACCGGCAGCGGTAAAGTTTAAGTCCATGTAGGAAAGAAAACAGTGAATGAATGTTTATAACTGAATTTATTTACATATGCATAAAATTGGTTTTCTTTTGTATTGAATTGAGTAACGTTTAGGACAACCTTTTTTCCAAAAACACAATATAGAATGTGAGATATAACAGGATAATGCATACTGTACATTTGTTTTTGAAACAGTTACAAAAAAGTGGGACCCCAAAAATGTACTGTGGAACCCCATTTTTATGACTTGATGATATCCCTGGGACCACATTTTGAAAATTCCTAGCGCCAACACAGATGGAGTATTGGTGCATGCAAAACAGCAGCAGCAGGCGTCTGTGGCCTGCGGGCCGGTTCAAATACTAATAAAATATCATCCCGGGGGCCATTGATCATTCATCCGGGCCTTGACTTTGACACCCCTGGCATGGGACATGTGTTCCTCGTGCAGATAGTATACACATATGTATTTGTTGTTACTTATCAGTAGAGATGGAAAAAGGAATAGATTCTCCAAAGCATTATGATTAGAACGTGGACGATGCTGAATCGATGGACAAATGTCCAAACATCGATTATTATACGTGCTGTTTGCAACTTCCCGACAGTTACATTTTTCAAAGCATAGAACGAGAACGCCACCTGCTATCCAATGATGCTATTAGTGGTTTAATAGAACACCTTTGTTTGACAATTGTCTATATTTATTCACAATTACAAGGTTAATGTAATAAAATATAAATGATTTGGAGTCATGTTGTTGTTATAAGAGAATATACATATATATATATATATATATATATATATATATATATTAGGACTGTGAATCTTTGGGTGTCCCACGATTCAATTCAATATCTATTCTTGGGGTCGCGATTGGATAATATATTGATTTTTTCGATTCAACGCGATTCTCGATTGAAAAACGCTATTTTTCCGATTCAAAACCATTCTGTATTCATTCAATACATAGGATTTCAGCAGGATCTACCCCAGTCTGCTGACATGCTAGCAGAGTAGTAGATTTTTTCAAAAAGCTTTTATAATTGTAAAGGACAATGTTTTATCAACTGATTGCAATAATGTAAATTTGTTTTAACTATTAAACGAACCAAAAATATGACTTATTTTATCTTTGTGAAAACATTGGACACAGTGTGTTGTCAAGCTTATGAGATGCGATGCAAGTGTAAGCCATTGTGACACTATTGTTCTTTTTTTTAATTTTTATAAATGTCTAATGATAATGTCAATGAGGGATTTTTAATCACTGCTATGCTGAAATGATAACTAATATTGATACTGTTGTTGATAATATTCATTTTTGTTTCACTACTTTTGGTTTGTTCTGTGTCGTGTTTGTGTCTTCTCAATGCTCTGTCTGAGAGTTGCTGGGTCAGGTTTGGTTTTGGAATTGGATTGCATTATGGTATTGCTGTGTAATGGTTTAATGGATTGATTAATATATATATATATATATTCTTTTTTTTAATCGATTTTTTGAAAATGAGAATCGATTCTGAATCGCACAACGTGAGAATCGCGATTCGTATTCGAATCGATTTTTTCCCACACCCCTTATATATATATATATATATATATATATATATATATATATATATATATATATATATATATATATATATATATGTATGTGTGTATATATATATATATATATATATGTATGTGTGTATATGTATATATATATATACATATATATATATATATATATATATATATATATATATATATATATATATATATATATATATATTCAATGACAGCTAACACTAGCTACCCAAATTGCTAATATTAGCTAACAACACCTAAAGTTAATTCGCCTGCATGTGTTATGTGCATACGTGAATACATCATTACGTATGAGAAGCCATAAGAGGGTGGGATATACTGGGTAAAATACAATGGAAAGACATTTGTGTAAATGTTCAAACAGCTAAACTGACTCTCGCCATATCCTTGTTGTTCGCCGAGCTCCACACAAGGATCTGGGACTTCTCAATAGGAAATGTAAAAAACCCTGTTTCCATATGAGTTGGGAAATTGTGTTCGATGTAAATATAAACAGAATACATCCATCCATCCATCCATTTCCTACCGCTTATTCCCTTTTGGGGTTGCGGGGGGCGCTGGTGCATATAACAGAATACAATGGTTTGCAAATAATTTTCAACCCATATTGAGTTGAATATGCTACAAAGAAAACATATTTGATGTTCAAACTGATCAACTTATTTTTTTTTTTGCAAATAATCATTGCCTTTGGAATCTGATGCCAGCAACACGTGACAAAGAAGTTGGCAAAAGTGGCAATAAATACTGATAAAGTTGAGTAATGCTCATCAAACACTTATTCGGAACATCCCACAGGTGTGCAGGCTAATTGGGAACAGGTGGGTGCCATGATTGGGTATAAAAACAACTTTAAAATGCTCAGTCTTTCACAAGAAAGGATGGAGCGAGGTGCACCCCTTTATCCACAACTATGTTAGCAAATAGTCAAACAGTTTAAAAACACTGCTTCTCAAAGTGCAATTGCAAGAAATTTAGGGATTTCAACATTTACGGTCCAAAATATCATCAAAAAGTTCAAAGAATCTGGAGAAATCACTCCACCTAAGCGGCATGGCCGGAAATCAACATTGAATGACCGACCTTCGATCCCTCAGACGGCACTGTATCAAAAACCGACATCAATCTCTAAGGGATATCACCACATGGGCTCACGAACACTTGAGAAAACCACTGTCACTAAATAAAGTTTGTCGCTACATCTGTAAGTGCAAGTTAAACTCCTATGCAAAGCAAAAGTAATTTATCAACAACATCCAGAAACGCCGCAAGCTTCTCTGGGCCTGAGATCATTTAAGATGGACTGATGCAAAGTGGGGCTTCACGGTGGGAGAGGGGTTAGTGCATCTGCCTCACAATACGAAGGTCCTGAGTAGTCTGGGGTTCAATCCCGGGCTCGGGATCTTTCTGTGTGGAGTTTGCATGTTCTCTCCGTGAATGCGTGGGTTCCCTCTGGGTACTCCGAATTCCTCCCACTTCCAAAGACATGCACCTGGGGATAGGCTGATTGGCAACACTAAATTGGCCCTAGTGTGTGAATGTGAGTGTGAATGTTGTCTGTCTGTCTGTTTTGGCAGAGGTGGGTAGAGTAGCCAGAAATTGTACTCAAGTAAGAGTACTGTTACTTTAGAGATGTATTACTCAAGTAAAAGTAAGGAGTAGTCATCCAAATATTTACTTGAGTAAAAGTAAAAAGTATTTTGTGAAAATACTACTCAAGTACTGAGTAACTGATGAGTAACCTGTTCGTTTAATGTTTACGGCAAAAAATAATGCACAAAAACATAAACATAGCAATGAGCAAATTCAGAGCCAGGAATATCTCTTAGGCAACTAAAACAATAATATATATTAAATAATAATACATTACAATAAAAAAAAAAATTAAGGCAAATTGAGCAAAAATAACTCAACAGCACCATAGGCTCAGTAGGCATTCATTGATTGATTGATTGATTGAAACTTGTGTTGGTAGATTGCAGTACAGTACATATTCCGTACAATTGACCACTAAATGGTAACACCCCAATAAGTTTTTTAACGTTAATCAATTACTTAATAAATGACCAAGTCGAGGTGATCTGCCTCATATATACATATACATACACACATATATATATATATATATATATATGTATATATATATATATATATATATATATATATATATATATATATACATACATTTATATATACAGTATATAATTTATATCTATTTATTTTGCTATTTTTGTTCATATGGGTGTTTTAATGAATATACATGCATGTTTAACATATATACATGCATGTTTAACAAGAATATAAGTTGGTGTATTACCTGATTCTGATGACTTGCATTGATTGGAATCAGACAGTATAGTGCTGATAACGTCCACGTTTTCAAATGGAGGAGAAAAAAAGTTCCTCCTTTCTGTACAATACCACATGAAAGTCGTTGGTTTTTGGTATCTTATTTGTCCAGCTTCCATATTCGTTTTTATTCACTTTACAAGAAATACATTGGCGGCAAACTCCGTAGCTTGCTAGCTTCTTTGCGCTGGCTTTCGGAAACTCTTATTTTGTTAGCGCAGGCGCGATGGAGCGGCACTTTTATTGTGAAGACAGGAACTGTGCGATCAGTCTTTAGGCTTTTGACGAGAAGTACGGTTGAAAAAAAAGTGTCTTTTTTCCTTTACACTTTTGATTGATTGATTGAAACTTTTATTAGTAGATTGCACAGTACAGTACATAGTTTGTACAATTGACCACTAAATGGTAACACCACAATAAGTTTTTCAACTTGTTTAAGTCGGCTGCCACGTGTGATGGTCATGTGACCGCCTGGCTCTGTTTGATTGGTCCTACGTCACCAGTGACTGCATGTGATTGGTGAAACGCAGGCATGCGTAGATCCTACTTTGAAGCTCTGTGACAAAGCAAAATAAACATTTACAGATCGATAAAAATCAGAAGCGAGTAGCGAGCTGAATGTAGATAAATGGAACGGAGTAAAAATAGCTTTTCTTCTCTATAAATATACTCAAGTAAAAGTAAAAGTATGTTGCATAAAAACTACTCTTAGAGTACAATTTATCACAAAAGGTACTCAAGTAGATGTAACGGAGTAAATGTAGCGCGTTACTACCCACCTCTGTGTGTTGGCGACTTGTCCAGGGTGTACCTTGCCTTCCGCCCGATTGTAGCTGAGTTAGGCACCAGTGCCCCCCGTCACCCCAAAGGGAATAAGCAGTAGAAAATGGATGGATGGATGATGCAAAGTGGAAAAGTGTTCTGTGGTCTGACGAGTCCACATTTCAAATTGTTTTTGGAAATATTCGACATCGTGTCATCCGGACCAAAGGGGAAGCGAACCATCCAGACTGTTATCGACGCAAAGTTCAAAAGCCAGCATCTGTGATAGTTTGGGGGTGCATTAGTGCCCAAGGCATGGGTAACTTACACATCTGTGAAGGCACTATTAATGCTGAAAGGTACATACAGGTTTTGGAACAACATATGCTGCCATCTCAGCGCCGTCTTTTTCATGGACGCCCCTGCTTATTTCAGCAAGACACTGCCAAGCCACATTGGCACATGTTACAAAAGCGTGGCTTCGTAAAAAAAAGAGTGCGTGTACTTTCCTGGCCCGCCTGCAGTCCAGACCTGTCTCCCATCGAAAATGTGTGGCGCATTATGAAGTGTAAAATACAACAGCGGAGACCCCGGACTGTTGAACGACTGAAGCTCTACATACAAACCCCGTTTCCATATGAGTTGGGAAATTGTGTCAGATGTAAATATAAACGGAATACAATGATTTGCTAATCTTTTTCAACCCATATTCAATTGAATGCACTAAAAAGACAAGATATTTGATGTTCAATTTCATAAACTTTATTTTTTTTTTGCAAATAATAATTAACTTAAAATTTAATGGCTGCAACACGTGCCAAAGTAGTTGGGAAAGGGCATGTTCACCACTGTGTTACATCACATTTTATTTTAACAACACTCAATAAACGTTTGGGAACTGAGGAAACTATTTGTTGAAGCTTTAAAAGTGGAATTATTTACCATTCATGCTTGATGTACAGCTTAAGTTGTTCAACATGCTGGGGTCCTCTTGTCGTATTTTACGCTTCATAATGCGCCACACATTTTCGATGGGAGACATGTCTGGACTGCAGGCGGGCCAGGAAAGTACCTGCACTCTTACTCCGAAGCCACGATGTTGTAACACGTGGCTTGGCATTGTTTTGCTGAAATAAGCAGGGGCGTCCATGATAACGTTGCTTGGATGACAACTTATTTTGCTCCAAAAAAAAAAATTTTTTTAAAATAACCTACTTAGTGGCCTAGTGGTTAGAGTGTCCGCCCTGAGATCCGTAGGTCGTGAGTTCACATCCTGGCCGAGTCATACCAAAGACTATAAAAATGGGACCCATTACCTCCCAGCTTGGCACTCAGCATCAAGGGTTGGAATTGGGGGTTAAATCACCATAAATGATTCCCAGGCGCGGCACCGCTGCTGCACACTGCTCCCCTCACCTCCCAGGGGGTGATCATGGTGATGGGTCAAATGCAGAGAATAATTTCGCCACATCTAGTATGTGTGTGACAATTTTTTTTGATTGATTGATATATTTTTATTTCAAATATGCAAAAAAGACAAAACAAACAAGAGCAAGCGTGATCCAATACAGTGCTATAGCCTTAACGGCTATTATAACAAAATGAAAACAATGGAGAATAAAAAAAACAAAAAAAACAAATGAGCATTCGACTTTTTTTCTATTTTTTTTTTTTACATATTTGAAAAGGAGTGAGAAAAAGTATACACTTGTTTAATCCCACCCCTTTTCTTTAAATCATAAATTACTCTGAGCTCGAACTTCCTTGTTCACTCTATGTACAAACTTAATGAACTTGTATATAAATAAATGGTAAATATATACATACATATGCACACTACACACATACATAGCCACACCGTTACCACAAGTGCTCATGGAAATAGTATCATGAAAAAAAAACCCAGCAGTACCAGTGCCTCAATGGGCAGCCCCTAACTCTTTTGTAACACAAGAAACCCAATATCAAAGCCCTTCTTCATGTCTGTACCTCTGGAATACCATGTACCTAAACTTCTTTTTAAACTGGTTTATGTTTGGACATTGCTTTAACTCCGCATTCAAACCATTCCATAGTTTCACTCCACAGGTTGAAATACAAAAACTTTTGATGGTCGTTCTACAACTAAGCATTTTGAAATTAAAATTTCCCCTTAAATTATAATCCCCCTCTCGTGTGCTGAACAATTTTTGAATGCTTCCTGGGAGTTTATTTATTTTGGCTTTATACATTATTTGTGCAGTTTGATACAAAATAATATCATTAAATTTCAATATTTTTGACTGTAAGAATAGTGAATGAGTATGGTCCAGATATCCAACCTTGATGATGCGTACAGCTCTTTTCTGAAGTATAGTTATTGATTTTAATGAGCTTTTATAATTATTGCCCCAGACTTCCACACAGTAGGTTAAATATGGTAAAACTAATGAACAGTAGAGAATGTGGAGTGGTTTGTGATCTAGAACCTGCTTTGCTTTATTTTTTACTGAGATGCTTCTTGACAGCTTAGACTGCACATGTTTTATATGTGGTTTCCAGTTAATTTGATAGTCGATTGTAACTCCAAGGAAATTTATTTCAAAAACCCTTTCAATATCCACCCCATCTATTTGTATCTGTACCCTTGTTTCACGTGTCCTCTTTCCAAACAGCATTAACTCAGTCTTAGTCAGGTTTAATGACAATTTATTATAGTCAAACAAAGCTTTTAGTTTACTCATTTCTTCCATAATGACTTCCTGTAATTGATTTAAATCATCCCCTGAACAAAAAATATTAGTGTCATCAGCAAATAATACTAATTTCAATAATGTAGACACTTTACAGATATCATTGATATACAGGATGAACAATTTTGGCCCCAACACTGACCCCTGGGGGACACCACAAGCAATGTCCAAACACGATGAACAGCAATCCCCCAACTTCACAAACTGTTGTCTCTTATTTAAGTAACTTTTAAGCCAGTCTAGTACAACTCCCCTGATTCCATACTTTTAAATAAATAATAAATGGGTTATACTTGTAAAGCGCTTTTCTACCTTCAAGGTACTCAAAGCGCTTTGACATTACTTCCACATTTACCCATTCACACACACATTCACACACTGATGGAGGGAGGTGCCATGCAAGGCGCCAACCAGCACCCATCAGGAGCAAGGGTGAAGTGTCTTGCTCAGGACACAACGGACGTGACGAGGTTGGTACTAGGTGGGATTTGAACCAGGGACACTCGGGTTGCGCACGGCCACTCTCCCAATGCGCCACGCCGTCCATTTTATTGATTAATATATCATGGTTAATTGTGTCAAATGCTTTTTTTAGATCAATAAATATTCCCATTGCATATTGTTTCTTGTCTATGGCATTTGTGATTTCCTCAATTTTTTCAATGATTGCCATTGATGTAGATCTGTTTGATCTAAACCCATATTGACAGTCAGGGAGTAAATTATGTTTTTCTATAAATGCCTCTAACCTGTTATTGAATAGTTTTTCTAATATTTTAGAGAATTGTGGAAGTAAAGAGACGGGTCTATAGTTTGTGAAGTGGTGTTTGCTCCCAGTTTTAAACAGAGGTATAACTTTAGCTATTTTCATTTCATTCGGAAATGTGCCGGTTTGAAATGACAGATTACAGATATATGTTAATGGTTTTGATATTCCTGTAATGACATTTTTCACCAATGCCATACTAATGTCATTGCAGTCTGTGGACATTTTGTTCTTACATTTGTTTACAATATCCAACACTTCTTCTTCACCCACTGCATTTAAAAACATAGAATTGAGGTTTATCTCCAACAATCCCTCCATATTTTTACCAGTTGTCCTTTGATCTGGGATTTTTGCTGCAAGTTCGGGTCCAATACTTACAAAGAATTTATTGAAGGCATTAGCTACATCTTCAATATTATCATTTTCTTTACCATGATTCATGAAATACGTTGGATAGTTATTTGAAGAGGTACTGTTTCATATAATACTGTTTAATAAATTCCATATTCCTTTGATATTATTTTTATTATCATCTAGTAATTTCTTATAATAATCCCTCTTATTTGACCTCATAATATTAGTTAACTTGTTTTTATATTTTTTATATTTATTTTCTGCTTCTTTTGTTTTAAATGGGTTGTACTTGTATAGCGCTTTTCTACCTTCAAGGTACTCAAAGCGCTTTGACACTACTTCCACATTTACCCATTCACACACACATTCACACACTGATGGAGGGAGCTGCCATGCAAGGCGCCAACCAGCACCCATCAGGAGCAAGGGTGAAGTGTCTTGCTCAGGACACAACGGACGTGACGAGGTTGGTTCTAGGTGGGATTTGAACCAGTGACCCTCGGGTTGCGCACGGCCACTCTTCCACTGCACCACGCCGTCCCTTTTTCAATCTTGTGATCCAAGGACAATTAGTATACTTTCTTTTGCTGATGCATTCTTTTATTGGGCAATTTTTATCATATAATGACCTAAATATTCTCAAAAATATATTGTAAGCACTATTAACATCACCATTTTCATAAATTACATCCCAATTCTGCTCCAGTAAATCATGTTTAAATAAACTAATGGATTCCTCTGATCTCGTTCTTCTGTATTGGGTTGGCTTTTCTAATTTTTTTGTCCTGTAGTTACCATCAAATATCAGAAAAACTGGGAGGTCGTCAGTGATATCTTTGATCAATAGCCCACTTACGGTCTTATTTTCAATATCCTTGGTGAATATGTTGTCGATTAGAGTGGCAGAGTGGGATGAAATTCGACTAGGTCTGGTGATTTTGGGATATAAACTTATACTGTACATTGTGTCAATGAAATTAACTATATCGTTATTTTTACTGGGATTTAAAAGGTCGATATTAAAGTCTCCACAAATGTAGCCAGCTTTATTAACATTACTCTTCTTTGAAAACAGGCATTCCATCCAATCTGTAAAATGTGCAATGCTTGCACCTGGTGATCTGTATATACAACTAATAATGACATTTCTACTTTTTTCCATACAAATTTCAACCGTTGGACATTCAAGTAGGTTATCAACCACAGTTGTCATATCATCCAGACGTTTGAATCTCAAGGTGCTATCCACATAGATTGCCACCCTCCACCCCCCTTGTTTTGTCTATTTATATTAATAAAGTCATAACCATCCAGTTCAAAATCTGACACGTTTTCACTGTTAATCCAAGTTTCAGATACTGCAATTATGTTAAATGGTTGTGAAAATGTGTGTAAATAGTCCTTGATGTCTTTGAAATTCCTATTTAAGCTTCTACTATTAAAATGGATAATTGATATTTTGCCTTTAGTAATAATATTCTGGTTGTACTGTTCATTGGTATAGCAGCAGCAGTTCTCATTGATATTGAGGAGGAAATTATTGTCCTGGTCTGTATCCTGTTCCATGTCTTGTAGGTGGTGCTCAGTGTATTGGGATGCTTTCAACTGTACATTGTCATATTCATTTATCGACTGAATGATGTGGCTCGTGTCATGGGTTGCATCTTGCGTATTGTCAATGTGTGTCATGATTGTGTTTAGTCGCTTTTACCTTACAGTCCAGTTCAAACGTCATATTCGTTCAGATCTTCCATGTTTCTAATCACCAGCACTTTGGCGTTCTCCGGAGTATAGTTGAGTTTGATGAATACTTTACAGTTCGCTGTCCAAGTTTGTAGAATTTTCTTCTCTCTCCTCATTTGGCGTGCTTTTCGAGCTATATCAGCATTTCGTTTGGTCAAATGGTCGTTCATGTAAACGTTTGTTCCTTTTAGCTTCCTTCCCTGTTTTAGCAACGCGAACTTGTGCTTCCAGTTTACAAATCTCAGGATAACGCTCGGCTTGTCGTTTGTCCCTCTCCTGGGCAAAAGGTGACATGCTTCAATGCTGTTACAGTCCAGTTGTATATCCTTGGACTGCATGAAGACCGCTACCTGTCGCTCAATTGAAATGACATCCAACTCCGCCGGCTCCCCTCCATTTGCTGGGGTTACAGCTCGTGCGTAAGACCGAGATTTGATGCTAAGTCCGGTGATGATCACGTCATTGATCCGTGTATGCTGCTCAAAATCAGCAACTCTGTTCCCCAGAATTGCAATTTTCTTGTCTTTCTCCAAATTGTCAGCTCCTATCTGATCCAGCTGCACAACAAGGGCCATGATAGTTTTCTGCTGCTCCTTGAGTGTAGCAACTTCCTCGATCAGAGTATCGATCGCCTTTTTAAGTTCACTATAATCAGCCTTGGGCGCCATCTCGTCTTTGTGACAGCGCTTTGATTATTCAGTGTGCGGCCCTCAGTGGAAAAAGTTTGGACACCCCAACTCAGCTTCCGACAAACAAAGAGTCCTTGAATGGCACATTGTCACAGCGGCACAATCATTGGTACTTTAACTTTTTAACTTTAACTTTAACCTGTATGGACCATTCAGCATTAATGGTGCCCCCACAGATGTGTAAGTTACCCATGCCTTCGGCATTAATACACCCCCATACCATCACAGATGCTGGCTTTTCAACTTTTCGCCTATGACAATCCCAATGGTTATTTTCCTCTTTGTTCCGGAGGACACCACATCCACAGTTTCCAAATATAATTAGAAATGTGGACTCGTCAGACCACAGAACACTTTTCCACTTTGCATCAGTCCATCTTAGATGAGCTCGGGCCCAGCAAAGCCGGCGGCGTTCCTGGGTGTTGTTGATAAATGGGTTTTGCTTTGCATAGCAGAGTTTTAACTTGCACTTACAGATGTAGCTACCAACTGTAGTTAATGACAGTGGTTTTATGAAGTGTTCCTGAGCCCATGTGGTGATATCCTTTACACACTGATGTCGGTTTTTGATGCAGTACCGCCTGAGGGGTCAAAAGTCCGTAATATCATCGTTTACGTGCAGTGATTTCTCCAGATTCTCTGAACCTTTTGATGATAATCTGGACCGTAGATGGTAAAATACCTAAATTCCTTGCAATAACTCGTTGAGAAATGTTCTAAAACTGTTCAACAACTTGCTTACAAATTGGTGACCCTCGCCCCATCCATGTTTGTGAATGACTTATCATTTCATGGAAGTTGTTTTTATACCCAATCATGGCACCCACCTGTTCCCAATTAGCCTGCACACTTGTGGGATGTTCCAAATTAGTTTTTGATGAGCATTCTTTAACGTTATCAGTATTTATTGCCACCTTTCCTAACTTCGTTGTCACGTGTTGCTGGCATCAAATTCTAAAGTTAACGATTATTTGCACAAAAAAAAAAATGTTTATCAGTTTTAACATCAAATATGTTGTCTTTGTAGCATATTCAACTGAATATGGGTAGAAAAAGATTTGCAAATCATTGTATTCCGTTTATATTTACATCTAACACAATTTTCCAACTCATGGAAACAGGGTTAGTAAAACAAGAATGGGAAAGAATTCCACTTTCAAAGCTTCAACCATTAGTTTCCTCAGTTCCCAAACGTTTATTGAGTGTTGTTAAAAGAAAAGGTGATGTAACACAGTGGTGAAAATGCCCTTTCCCAACTACTTTGGCACATGTTGCAGTCATGAAATTCTAAGTTAATTATTATTTGCAAAAAAAAATAAAGTTTATGAGTTTGAACATCAAATATCTTGTCTTTGTAGTGCATTCAACTAAATATGGGTTGAAATGGATCTGAAAATCAGTGTATTCCGTTTTTATATTTACACACAATTTCCCAACTCATATGGAAACAGGGTTTTTGTTTCAGAAGGCTGGGCCTTGTAAAAAAAAAAAATAATTGTTTGTGAATGGATAAACCACTTGTCCATTATCTTGAATGCTACTTTAACCACTCACATCTAAATCAACTCATGACACTGATGAGAGCGATGTTCTTTCATTTCTTCAAAACCGTTCTCTGTTCATCTTTTAGATAATCATTTCTGATCGATGTCGCAAAACAGTTGCAATAGCAGAATCAATGGCGGCACACGACACAGCGCGGGCTGTTGTTTGAATCAAACAGTCACTTCGGAGCTACGTCACATCTATGAATGCGTGGGTTCCCTCCGGGTACTCCGGCTTCCTCCCACCTCCAAAGACATGCACCTGGGGATAGTTTGATTGGCAACACTAAATTGGCCCTAGTGTGTGAATGTGAGTGTGAATGTTGTCTGTCTATCTGTGTTGGCCCTGCAATGAGATGGTGACTTGTCCAGGGTGTACGCCGCCTTCCGCTCAAATGCTGCTGAGATAGGCTCCAGCATCCCCCGCAACCCCAAAAGGGACAAGCGGAAGAAAATGGATGGATGGACGACAATAATAGACAGTACAATAATTAAATGTGCAGAGATAATGGATTTATAATATAACCTTAGCCCCTGAATCATAATGACAACTTAAAGTCACCAAAGATTCCCACATCTACTAATCCCCCTTGGTACTATTCTAAATGCTGATTTAAGTCAAATAGTGCTAAAATGCTGCTGAGATAGGCTCCAGCACCTCCCGCGACCCCAAAAGGGACAAACGGTAGAAAATGGATGGATGGATGGATGGATTTTTGTGCATTTCTCACTTTAAAAATAATATCAGTACATTAAAAATGTCATCATAAAAATAACAGTGGTACAGTTTTTAATATAAAAACCACCAAAAACATTTTTTACGGTAAAATTCGGGCGACTGAGTTCCCGGTTTTTCAGCGTGAAATCTAGAGATTTCTTTTTCTAGTCCCATGACATGTTTTCTAACAATATCTGGCATATAAAAACACTCGCTGACCTTTTATGTGTGAAGGTGTGGCTGTGATCATTCAAACACACATTAGTATGCTTCATGCATTATGTCATGTTTATGCTTTTGGAGGGAGGCTGTCATTACTCACACCTTTTTTTTTTTCATTTTTCTGCATCAGTTATTGTGCAAGGAAGACAAACACTTGATCTGTCTGAGTAGTAATCTTTATCCAATCAAAGGACACTTTGGGGAAGTTTTGGATGGATGCAAATAGGTAACATTCCATTCAAGCGTCGCAGCGTTTTGTCTATAAAACCCTCATCTGTGTTTCTCGGGTGTTTAGTCTCTGTCTCTGTTTTTTTTAACTCCACTTTAGCTGCTTCTCTCAAACTCATGCGAGTTATTTTCTGCTTGGAAAGTAACTGCTTCCTTTGATTGCCTCATTTTCCTTCTACCTTTCAAGAATATGATACCTTTATTTTGAAAAATGTACACTGCACAAATGATTACTGTGATCTACCCCCCAGGCATTGTATGATAGTACTATAAGACAGTAAATTTGTATTTACATTAGAGTAGTCAGTGTACTGCTTGTATAGCAGTATAGATTCACTCTGCGCTGAAAATTAGGTATAAAAATAATAATAACCCATAGCAGTTATTGTTTAAATAGCTGGCAACCCAAGTGAGTAGCAACCTAATTGTGTCGTTTTTACAGTCGAGTCGGCCCTGCGATGAGTTGGCGACTTGTCCAGGGTGTACCCCGCCTTACGCCCGATTGTAGCTGAAATAGGCACCAGCACCCCCCGCGACCCCATAGGGAATAAGCGGTAGAAAATGGAAGAATGGATGGATGGACAGTCAAGTCAGTGTAGGACTGCATGAGTGCTGCCGACAGGGAGAAAGTGTGGGTCATGATTCAGGGAAACATGTAGAGAAAGAAGGAAGCAGGGAAGGAAGGAATATAATATTTACTATAAAGTGATGTATCAGGTTTTGTAAGCCCCACTTTTTTGTATGATTTGGTTTGAGATAAAAAATGTTTCCAAAAGTTTGCCCCAGATTTTGTATACTGTGTCAGTTATCATACCGCTAAACTAAACCGTTTATCTCTGTATCATTCCACGCAATCTGGTGCCCAAACAAAGAAACCCGCATGTCGGTGACTCAGTCTGTGTACGTTTTTGTTAAATACGACTGAAAATAACCTACAATGACCATGGGGTCAAAAGGAATTGCGAGTACCAGCGTTTTGATAATGAAGGTGAGAAATACTATTTAATTCAAGTAAAAACATACAAACCCCGTTTCCATATGAGTTGGGAAATTGTGTTAGATGTAAATATAAATGGAATACAATGATTTGCTAATCATTTTCAACCCATATTCAATTGAATGCACTACAAAGACAAGATATTTGATGTTCAAACTCACAAACTTTGTTTTTTTTTTTTAGCAATTAATAATTAATAATAATTTGAATTTCATGGCTGCAACATGTGCCAAAGTAGTTGGAAAAGGGCATGTTCACCACTGTGTTACATCACCTTTTCTTTTAACAACACTCAATAAACGTTTGGGAACTGAGGAAACTAATTGTTGAATCTTTGAAAGTGGAATTCTTTCCCATTCTTATTTTGTGTAGAGCTTCAGTCGTTCTCCGCTGTCGTATTTTACGCTTCATAATGCGCCACACATTTTCGATGGGAGACAGGTCTGAACTCTTTTTTTACGAAGCCACGCTGTTGTAACACGTGGATTGGCATTCTCTTGCTGATAAAGTTGCTTGGATGACAACATAAGTTGCGCCAAAACCTGCAATGACCTTTCAGCATTAATGGTGCCTTCACAGATGTGTAACTTACCCATGCCTTGGGCACTAATACACCCCCATACCATCACAGATGCTGGGATTTTGAACTTTGCGCCTACAACAATCTGGATGGTTATTTTCCTCTTTGTACTGGAGGACACAACGTCCTCTGTTTCCAAATATAATTTCAAATGTGGACTCGTCAGACCACAGAACACTTATCCACTTAGCATCAGTCCATCATAGATGAGCTCGGGCCCAGCAAAGCCGGCGGCGTTTCAGGATATTGTTGATAAATGAGTTTGGCTTTGCATAGTAGAGTTTTAACTTGCACTTACAGATGTAGCGACCAACTTTAGTTACTGACAGTGATTTTATGAAGTGTTCCTGAGCCCGTGTGGTGATTTCCTTTACACACTGATGTCGGTTTTTGATGCAGTACCGCCTGAGCGATCAAAAGTCCGTAATATCATCGTTTATGTGCAGTGATTTCTCCAGATTCTCTGAACTTTTTGATGATTTTACGGACCGTAGGTGGTAAAATCCCTAAATTCCTTGCAATAGCTCGTTGAGAAATGTTGTTCTAAAACTGTTCGACAATTTGCTTACAAATTGGTGACCTTCACCCCATCCTTGTTCGTGAATTATTTAGCATTTCATGGAAGCTGTTTTTACAGCCAATCATGGCACCCATCTGTTCCCAATTAGCCTGCACACCTGTGGGATGTTCCATATAACTGTTTGATGAGCATTCCTCAACTTTATCAGTATTTATTGCCACCTTTCCCAACTTCTTTGTCACGTGTTGCTGGCATGAAATACTGAAGTTAATGATTATTTGAAAAAAAAAAATGTTTATCAGTTTTAACATCAAATATGTTGTCTTTGTAGCATATTCAACTGAATATGGGTTGAAAATGATTTGCAAATCATTTTATTCTGTTTATATTTACATCTAACACAATTTCCCAACTCATATGGAAACGGGGTTTGTACAAAAATGGCACTTATGTCCCTCTTCCCTCGCTTTCTATCTCCCAGCTTGTCATTGATTTAACCAACCAAGAGTCTTTAACAAAGGTAAATGTTAAAAGCAATATTAGCAGGTGGCTCCTGTGATAGGATTTACATATCTCTTCTGTACTTTGGCATGCAATCATTTGTCCATACAGTTGCATATGTGTTTATGTGTTTGTGTTTGGTATCTGTGTCCGTTCATGCGTATGTGATAATGGGTCATCAGGGTATTGTTTTTAACTTTGTAAAGCACTTTGCGCTGCATTTTTTTTAAATGTATGAAACGCGATTAATAAATAAAGTTTGGTTGATTAATGTCAGGTACTGCTCTTAAACCCCAAGATGCACAGATGCCAGGCGTAGCGCAGGAAAGCATGACTTTAATGTCAAAAAACAAATCGTACAACTAGTAAGTGCACATGCAGGGAAAACAGGAAACAGGAAACAGGCAACAATCATCGAGCCCTGACCTGAGGGCAAGGCAGGCATAAATAGCAACCTGATTGGGAACTGCAACCAGGTGTGCCAGGCTGCCAATCACGGACAGGTGAGGAAAACGAGCACTCAGGGAGACATGCTGGAAATGAAACTAGTATAAGAGCACTGACAGGAAAAAAACACAAACTAAGGAAACACAATCACCACCTTAGATGTTCCCCCAAAAAAACAAGGTTCAAAAGTCACAGGAGGGTGGAGTAAGGAATGGCGGAGGGTCGCCAAACTGCGCCCCTGCCTAAAAAGGCCGACCAACTGTCCAGAGCCAGGTGGCGGCGACGCGTTGAACGGCGCTGCATCTGGCAAGGCGGGCCACCACGGAAAGACCACTCACTTGGCTAATGAGGAGGAGGCGTGTGAGCATTTGATTGTCGCTTGTGCGGCAGGAAATCAGGATGTGCCGGAGGCGACGGAATCAGAAAACAATCATCGAGCCCTGATTAGAGGGCGAGGCAGGCAAAAATAGTAGCCTGATTGGCAACTGCAACCAGGTGTGCCAGGTTGCCAATCAGGGACAAGTGAGGGAATCGAGCGCTCAGGGAGACATACAGTATATGGAACTAAAATAAGAGCGCGTACAGGATATAAGCACAAACTAAGGAAACACAACCAAGCATGAATGCGACAGTTCTTCACAATTAAAAGTGCATTTATACATTTATTTCATCATTTATATGTATTTCACATTGTTTTATTCATGTACAACTATGATTTGCATTCATATATTTGGATTTACACAGTGTTTTCCATACATTTGTTTATTTTTACGTGGCCTACTAAATGAATTTAGGGCTGCCACAAATAAAAGTGCCAGAACGTAGCTACCTGTATAGTACATTCATTCTTCTTTTCTGTTTGGCGATAAAGGAAGGTAACACTTCACCTTTGTGATATTTATGCTAACATATTGTGGCAATCTTAACTATGTTATGTGTTTTACAATTAGAGTGTGAGGTTTAAAGCAGACTGTCAATAAATCAGGAAAAGTAAATGTGAAGCCTGTGTTAAATTGTAGTAATAAAATAAATAATAAATATTGGAAAATACAGCAAAAGAATAAAATGTAAAGAAGAGAAACGATATGTTGATACTAGTGGTGTCCCAATCCAATATTGCTATTGGATATCGGTCTGATATCAACAATCAGATCAGTATCAGATTTGGCTTGCATCTAAATATTCCGATGTACAGTAAGGCTTCAATACAAGCAGTGTTTACTTGGACAGACAGTTAAAATCCAAATGTCCTACAATAAGCACACAAAGTTGGTCTTTTTCCCTATTTTAGTCAAGTCGTTTACAAAAGGGAAACAGGGTAGACCAGGGGTAGGGAACCTATGGCTCTAGAGCCGGATATGGCTCTTTTGATGACTGCATCTGGCTCTCAGATAAATCTTAGCTGACATTGCTTAACACGATAAGTAATGAATAATTCCGCCGGTAATCACAGTGTTAAAAATAACATTCAAAATACAAAACATTCTCATGCATTTTAATCCATCCATCCGTTTTCTACCGCACCTGTTCAACAAGTATTTTATAAATTATTGGTTTGCTTGAAAATAACAATGTTATTAAAAGATGCAAGACTTTAAAAATGTTGGTCTTACTTATAAATGTTAGTTGTATTCAGTGGCTCTCATGAAAATACATTTTAAAATATTTGGCTTTCATGGCTCTCTCAGCCAAAAAGGTTCCCGACCCCTGTGGTAGACTATAGGCCACTAGGAGCTAGCGGCTGCACAACAGCAAAGCACACAATAACAAAAGCTAGAATTACATAATAATAATTGAACAATACTGCTGTCAAAACAGCACATTTGTCAATATAAACAAATATCTCATAAATATAGTTGCATATTACCTGCATATACAAAGTCTCCAAGGCGGAAGCGTATTAGAAAGTATCCAGTAACAAACGTGTCAGCAAAATACGACTTACTGCATCATGATCTCAACTTCATGGATTATTGTGGCCACAAGGTGTCACCGAAAAAAACAAGTACCCCTCCACTTCAACTTATTATAGACAACGTAAGTCCATTCCAGAGGGTTAATAATAAATTAATTTGTGTTTTTAATACCAACCATTGTTCTCATTTTTTTATTATTTTATTTACAGGCAGACATAGTTTTTTTATTTCATTATTGTTTCTTTTTTAATATCAGAGTCTGCAAAAAGGTTATCCCTAGAAGCACACAGCTTATGGACAGGAACCCACAGTAAAAATATACATCATCATATTATATACAAAAGGCAATACAACAAATTTCAAAATCTACCCGCAAAATACCCTTTTATAATTTCATTTATAAATACAAAAGTAATCTTTGGATCCACCAAATCCGTCTCAATATCCCATTATTCAAATTTCATTAAAAGGTTGCATCTTGAAGATCTGCGATAATCTCTTCATACATACAGAGGTCAAAACCAAAATTGAATTATTAGTCTCTGTTTGACTAATTTCACTTGATCAAACCTTTTCTAACATTCCACACTACAAAATAATAATATTATGCTCTTTGTTTACTGCCAATATCATATCGGTGTCTGCCAATAGTCCGGGCTTCAAAACCGGTTTTGTATTGGAAGTTGAAAAAGTTGTCGGCACACCCCTGGTTGATACTATTTACTAATAACACACATTTGTCATACTGATTGGTCTTTAAATATATCCATGACATTGTTATATTCTTTTTTATATAGTCCTAGTAGTCTCCAACACCCCCCCTTACCCTGTAAGGGACAATCGGCAGAAAATGGATGGATGGATGGATGGATCGTCATAGTCAATTATGCCAATTATATGATGATTGGCCACGCCTCTGCTACCACAAAAGACCGTTTGGAACGGATTACCAATTAAAACCGAGATCCATTGAAAACATGTATGTATATTTCGAGATACCGATCGCGGATATAAACAACATCCTGTCTTCGGTCTTGTGACCAGTGTCCAACTGCTGTGAGGGGGACCTTCTCCTGTTGCTGGACTCTTCAGGCAGTGTGGCCAACTACGAGTTCTCACGTCTTCTGAGCTTCTCAGCCGAGCTCCTGCGCCCCTTCTCGCTGGGTCTCGGCCATGTAAGAGTCGGGCTTTTGCAGGTGGGAACCAAGCCAAACCTTGAGTTTGGCCTGGACGTGCACGGCAAACAAGAAAGTCTGCAGAAAGCGATGCTGGCCGTCAAACAGCTGCAGGGGGACACCAACACCGAGGCGGCACTGCAAGTGGCCGAGCAAATCCTGACAGGCTCACGTGTGCCCAAAATTCTCCTCTGGCTGACTGATGGCGTGGAGTTGGGCGAAGTGGACGGGCCCATCGGACGGCTGAAGGCGCGGGGGGTTTCTGTGTTGATCGTGTCTACGGTGCACGGAAACTTCCAGGTGCTGCAGCGTGCGGTTTCCCCTCCTGTGGAGTCCCACCTGTACTCGGTGGACATTGACAACATGGACATCATCACAGAAGACCTACGAGTGGCCATCGTCAGTACGTGAGCACCTTGCAGCCCAATTCGAGTTTTTAAAAAAACGTTTTTCTTTTTACCTTCCAGTTAAAGTTTTCCACTTTTTAAGTCATTCTTGTGTCCTTTTTTTTTTTGTAGAAATCCTACGAGCAGAGCGTCTGCGGGTGGTCCAGCTCACATCCCACGGCGCCGTGCTGCAGTGGCGTCCTGTTCTAAGCAGACACAATGGTCACTACGAGCTGTGGTACCACGCCAAAGACAATACGCTCGCAGAGCCGAGACGCATCCTCCCGGGCGACTCCGACCGGGCACAGCTGACCGACCTGCAGCCTGAGACCACATACTCCGCCTTCCTGCGACCGGAGCCTAACCGCGGGCTTTTCAGCACACTCACTGTGAGCTTCACCACGCTTCCCGGTAAGACCATATAATAACATTGAAGGACGCATCTACCGAGGGCCTGATCTGCCAATGATTTACTAGAACCAAAGAACACTTGATAGTGCAAATGAGGATTGCGTTTCTTATATGAGCAGAAATAGCCAGTGCAATCCATTTAGGCTAAAACTGTTTTACAGTCGCTGTTTTGCACCTATATTAAGCTCATTATGAATGTTCGTACAAACTGGCACTGGCAACCTTAAAGGGGAACTGCACTTTTTGAGGAATTTTGTGTACTGGTACAGCGGAGAAGGAGACGGCACTGAGGCGTGTTTATTAGCACAACCATGTGACGTGTGTAAGTAAACCAAATACGTGGTGTGTGACTATGTGATGCGTTTAACTAGTGAGAAAAACCGTACAATGTTGAAAGTGCGTGTTGTGAGAGATGCAGAAGTCCAGAAGGGGCAAGGCAGGCTCGGAGGTCCGTGGACAAGCAGGAGGTTAAGGGCAGGAGCGAGGCGTCAGAGACCGTGTCCAAGCGAGAGGTCAAGATCAGGGAAGGCAGCAAGAAGACCAGCGGGAATCCGGGGAGACGAGACACACAGCTCGAATCCAGGGAACGAAGAGGAGCTGCTGTATGACGACACAGGACAAGACACAATGAGCACAGAGAAGGGGAAACAGAGAACGAGTAGACACGTGAAAAAGGAGCCAGAGACGTGTGAGCTTAATGTATTATACTGTACAGGTAGCTACGTTCTGGCACTGGAATGCAGGACACACTGGATTAAGAAGGACGTAAAGGTTTCATCAGAGGCAGGCGTGTTGATTGCCGATTGAGTGGAGGCGTGGCCGCTGCAAGAGAGGAACACCCGTGGGCTCAGAGGAGTGCACAGAAAAATGTGTGGTGGCAGGTGCTTGAGCCGTAAAATTTTGCCTATCATTCACAATCTTTATGTAAGACAAGAACACACATCTTTATTTTAAGATTCTAAGCAGTAGTGTGCCGTCAGGGCCAGCAAGGTCTTCTCTGCTGGCCTAACATAACCAGAAATCCTGATCATAATTAAAAATGAAAGTAATTGTTCATGTACTTTCCTTAAATATCTAAAAGTATTCATATTCTCTTCGTGTCATATTATGCTCCTTCCAGTGCTGTTGTTTTTTATCCAATCAGAATTCAGCTAGCTTATGTTGCCATGCTGTACAAAATCTGCCCAGGGCCTTGAGAATCAACAATGCGGGCGTCTTTGCACTGTAAACGAACGGAAACATACAGCTGATAGACAATTGCCATAGTCAATCAGATCACGAGTTGTTGTCAGTAAGGCCTTCTCGCTGGCCTTACACTGTGATTGGATACTCACTTGGTAGTCCCAAGGACTGTCACTTCCCAAGGAAGTGGCACCGGAGCCATTGAAAGCCAAAGACAAAGGAGAGCAAAATGTTGAAGGGTGGCAGCTATATATTAGCAAGGCCATTTTCAAGAATGATAGTTAAGAGGAACTACATCTTGTGAAATGAGGTCGGCGGACTCCGAATCAACCGACTCCGAATCAACCGACTACGAACGGTACCACTGGCTTATACAGTGTTGAATGGGTTCCACAAATTGAATAAAATTATTTTCATTTTTTTTCATGTTCCATTTGTTATATGTACAATTCTTTTAATTTTGACAGTACCACGTAAGATGTATTTTATTTACCGAAGCGGGTTTTTTGAATGTTAAAGGGGTTTTGTACACTGTTGAGGGGTTTCAAAGCCCAGTAGTGTGCAAGTGTGTTTCTCTATAGTATCTCCAGCCGTGTCCCTGCGGTGACGTCAATTAGGGTATTTTGAGAGGTGAAGTCAGACTAACTAGGACATCACCGAAGGCCTAGGTGAGAAACGCTCGCCCCGCCACTGGTTCTGAGGATGATGTAAAATTCTTGCAAGATGCGGCTGAGGGGAGTCACTACTGTAGCTTTCAGAGCCCTCTAAAACCCTCCATCAGCCTGTTATGTACATGCTGCAATAATGTAGTAAGAGACACCATCCATCCACCCATTTTCCACCGCTTGTCCCGTTCGGGGTTACTTGGGGTCGCTAGAGCCTTTTTCAGCTGTACTCGGGCGGAAGGCGGAGTACACCCTGGACAAGTCGCCAACTCATCACAGGGCCAACACAGATAGACAGACACCATTCACATTCACATTCACATTCACACACTAGGGCCAATTTAGTGTTGCCAAATGTCTATCCATGTTCTACTGCGTGTCCCTTTTGGGGTGGTGGGGGTGCTAGAGCCTATCTCAGCTGCATTCGGGCGGAAGGCAAAGTACACCCTGGACAAATCGCCATCTAATCGCGGGGCCAATGCAGATAGACAGACACCATTGACACTCACATTCACACACAAGGGCCAATTTAGTGTTGCCAATCAACCTATCCCCAGACATGTTCATAACAATCTGTAATATGTACAGTGTTAACCCATCCATCCATTTGCCACCGCTTGTCCCTTTTTTGGGCGCGCGGGGGTTGCTGGTGCCTCGGTGGCCGTGCCAGCAACTTGAGGGTTCCAGGTTCGATCCCTGCTTCCGCCATCCTAGTCACTGCCGTTGTGTCCTTGGGCAAGACACTTTGCCCACCTGCTCCCAGTGCCACCCACACTGGTTTGAATGTAAAAATGAGATATTGGGTTTCACTATGTAAAGCGCTTTGAATCACTAGAGAAAAAGCGCTATATAAATATAATTCACTTCACTTATCTCAGCTGCATTCGGGCGGAAGGCGGTGTACACCCTGGACAAGTCGCCACCTCATCACAGGGCCAACACAGATAGACAGACAACATTCACACTCACATTCACACACAAGGGCCAATTTATTGTTGCCAAATGCATGTAATTACATTTATTTGATTGAAACGTGCATCTTAGTTGTAATTTCCATTACAAAATTTGGAGTAAAATCGCTAATGCTAATCAGTAGCATGAGTAAATTAGCATCGACCTATGGCGCATTTTGAAAAATGGAGCCTTACTTTCGAGTGCTCTCTGTCAGACATTCTCATTTGTTGGCATGGAAAATTGAACCATTACATAGAGATAGTCCAATTATGAATACACCTGTTTGCCCGCCAAGTGCTTGAGCCGGTGGAGAGTCTGCAACCGGACATCAAAGTTGTGGAAATACAACACCGTTTGGTTTTGTGTGAATCGGCACCGACATATAAAAGGACTAAAATCTGCACACGTCTCTAATTGTGATGTTGAGGTTCAGAATTCCAGTGTTCATTAATGCACCTGAGAGCCAGCGTGATTGGGGGATAATAAGAAGGTATTGTTGTGTTGCTCGAGTGACGAATGCCAGCACTGTTGTTGCGCATCAACATTTCTGACAAGATGTTACTTGTACTTGTTGCAGGGGGCTGACTCAGCATTTATTACACCGGTGCCAACATTCGGTATGCGTTCCTAGTGTTTTGCTTCTTCTCTCCCAGTGTGTGACAGGAAGAAAAGCTCTGATATGGGAAATTGCTTGACGCCCCCTGTTTCTTTGCACGTTTAAATCTCTCTAGATCACGAATATACTGTACACTATATTGCCAAAGTATTTGGCCACCCATCTAATTGTTTACAATCAGGTGTTCTAATCATTTGGACTGGCCACAGGTGTATAAAATCAAGCACTTAGTCATGGAGACTGTTTCTACAAATATTTGTGAAAAAATGGGCCACTCTTAAGACCTCAGTGATTTCCAGCGTGAAACCGTCATAGAATGTTACCTGTGCAAGAAATCCAGTCGTGAAATTTCCTTGCTCCTAAATGTTCCAAAGTTAAATATCGGCGCTATTATAAGAAAATGGAAGAGTTTGGGAACAACAGCAACTCAGCCACGAAGAGGTAGGCCACGTAAACGGATAGAGAGGGGTCAGCAGATGCTGAAGCGCATTGTGCAAAAAGGTCCCCGACTTTCTGCACAGTCAGTTGCTACAGAGCTCCAAACTTCATGTGACCTATACCAATTAGCCCACGTACAGTACGCAGAGAGCTTCATGGAATGGGTTTTCATGGCCGTGAAGCTGCATCTAAGCAATACATCACCAAGTCCAATGCAAGGCGTCTTATGCAGTGATCTAAAGCACGTCGTCACTGGAATCTAGAGCAGTGGAGACACCTTCTCTGGAGTGATGAATCACGCTTTTCCATCTGGCAATCGGATGGAGCACTCTGAGTTTGGAGGTTGCCAGGAGAACGGTACATTTCAGACTGCATTGTGCTGTGTGTGAAATTTGGTGGAGGAGGAATTATGGTGTGGGGTTGTTTTTCAGGAGTTGGGTTTGGCCTCTTAGTTCCAGTGAAAGGAACTTTGGATGCTCCAGGATACCAAAACATTTTGGACAATTTCATGCTCCCAACCTTGTGGGAACAGTTTGGAGCGGGCCCCTTCCTCTTCCAACATGACTGTGCACCAGTGCACAAAGGAAGGTCCATAAAGACATGGATGACAGAGTCTGGTGTGGATGAACTTGACTGGCCTGCACAGAGTCCTGACCAGAACACCTTTGGGATGAATTAAAACGGAGACTGAGAGCCAAGCCTTCTCGACCAACATCAGTGTGTGACCTCAACAATGTGCTTTTGGAAGAATGGTCAAAAATTCCTATAAACACACTTCGCAACCTTGTGGACAGCCTTCCCAGAAGAGTTGAAGCTGTATTAGCTGTAAAAGGTGGACTGACATCCTATTGAACCCTATGGGTTCGGAATGGGATGGCACTTCAAGTTCATATGTGAGTCAAGGCAGGTGGCCAAATACTTTTGGCAAAATAGTGTAAGATGTTTTACTTTTATCAAAGGGGTAAAAAAACGGTACTTTGACATCTGTCAGCATTGGCAGTGTTTTGTTTTGGTTTTATTTTCACTTTTTTTCCAATCTCACATGCCAGATGTTTTAAGCCCAGCCGTGGTCTCGGTGTCAGACTCAGGACCCCATCAGACCCGAGTCAGCTGGGCTCCCCTGCAGCCAGCTCGAGTCCAGAGGTACACAGTGGAGTACGGAGCCATTCCGAGCGGAGCGGTGAAAAAGGTGACGGTACGAAGCCATCAGAACTCGACCACGCTGCTGGGTCTGCAGGCTGGGACTCAGTACTTGGTCACAGTCAGCGCTTTGTACAAGGACGGCAAACAAAGAGCCATGTCCGTGAAAGCGTGCACTGAAGAACGTGCGTAATCTCTCGTAGTCGTCATCCCTATAACGGTTTCAGCACTGTACAGTTTTTGGAATGACGTCTGTCCTCCGTAAGCAGCAGCGGCGCCCACTGCCGTCGTCGATCTCCAGCTGACGTCAGTGCAGGACGAGGAGGTCCAGGTGGAGTGGAAGGCCCATCAACAGGATGTGAAAGGCTACTGGCTTAACTGGGAGAGAGGGGACGCCATCTTGTCCACGTACCTGCCCCCGTCCTCCCAATCCATGCGACTCGCACGCTTGGCGTCCAGCAACCGAGTGTGCGTGTCTCCGGTGTACAGATGGGGTCGAGGAGAGGGCGTATGCTGCACGAGAGACAAGAAAAGAGGTTAGCAGAACCTAAATTTTCCCTTTTTCTAAGTCTAGCGTGTTTGGTTATCAGATTTTTCTGGTAGCCACAAGTCAGGAACGGACAATGCTCTTTCTGCCTAATCAGCAATTTTCATTTACATGACATGTTTGCACAATTCAACATTGAATAGAATAGGCTTTTATTGTCGTTGCACACTAAGAACAACAAAATTGTCCGAAAAGGAGAGCTTATTAGAAGAAGCGGAGCTTATTATTTCCATGTCTCAACTATTATGTGGTCCTCTCCAAGGTTTCTCATAGTCATCATGGTCGACGTCCCACTGGGGTGAGTTTTTCCAACGAGGATGTCGTTGTGGTTTGTGCAGCCCTTTGAGGCACTTGTGATTCAGGGCTATATAAATAAACATTGTTTGATTGATTATTATTGATAGTTAATTTGAACTGTGTTTAATTAACACAATAAATAATGTGTTTACGTTTTGACACTAAAAAGTGTAGAAGTTTGTTCACTTCCCGTGTTAAGGGCAGGGGTGTCGAACAAATTTTAAATCGGGGGCCACATGGAGAAAAATCTACTCCCAAGTAGGGTATACTGGTAAAATCACGGCAAGATAACTTAAAAATAAAGACAACTTCAGATTGTTTTTTTTGTTTAAAAATAGAACAAGCGCATTCTGAAATTGTACAAATCATAATGTTTTGGGTTTTTTTTACACTTACATGTTGCTGTTTATAGTATCATATCTATCTATCCATCCATTTCCTACCGCTTATTCCCTTTGGGGTCGCGGGGGACACTGGCGCCCATCCCAGCCGCAATCGGGCGGAAGGCGGGGCACACCCCGGGCAAGTCGCCACCTCATCGCAGGGCCAACACAGATAGACAGACAACATTCACACTCACATTCACACACTAGGGCCAATTTAGTGTTGCCAATCAACCTATCCCCAGGTGCATGTCTTTGGAAGTGGGAGGAAGCCGGAGTACCCGGAAGGAACCCACGCATTCACGGGGAGAACATGCAAACTCCACACAGAAAGATCCCGAGCCCGGGATTGAACCCTGACTACTCAGGACCTTTGTATTGTGAGGCAGACGCACTAACCCCTCTTCCACCGTGAAGCCTACTATATCTATATTTCTCATAATTTATATTTTCTGAATAAATTATGTGATAATGTTCATCAGTCATCGGTGATCATTTTCAATCTATCAAGATCCAATCAAATTACAGGATGTTATTTATGTAGTTTGATCATTTTCCTGGACTGATGTACTAACATCATGTGGTTCATTTTGAACATGTAGCATCATCTACAAAGATACAAAGAAGTGCTATTCCGACATCTAGTGGACACATTTAGCACAGCTGTTTCTTTCATTCAAAAATTTCAGGTTACTTTTTAAGCTTAGCAAACTCATCCCGCGGGCTGGATAAAACCTGATTTATCGGGCCGAACGTTTGACACCCCTGTTTTTTTTTTGTCCTGTCCGGCTTCTCAGGCAAATCATATAGTTGATGTAGATGCCCATATTGGCTGTTCAGATTTACTTTACAAAAGAGAAGTGTAGGATACTTCTCTGGTTGCCTTATTTGAATTTGACTGTATTAAATGTATTTATATCACCGGAGCAGGAGAGGATAGAAAAAGAGAAAAAAGGAAGACAGAGGGGGAAATTGTGGGGATAAGAGGGGGATTAGACAGAGAGACAAAAACAACAACAGCAAACACAACAATAACAACAACAACAATAGAACAACACCAGCACATACAATATGTACAAATATGATGGTAAAAGTGATAACAAAGAAGCAGTTAGTGAAATAAATAATAATATAGACATGACAATGAGCATTTTTACACTACAACTGGAGCAATACAAATACCAATAGAAAAAGCGCTATTGATCATGAACAATACCAATAGTTTACCTCCATTATCAACAATACAGTTGTTCAAATGCAACAACACGTATACATAATGATAACTAGAGAGATAAAAAAAAAATAACAAAAAAGGAATACAGAAAGATGGAGGGGAAGAGAGAGATGCAACCTATATTAATTTTGTAGATTGTTTAGTTACAATGGGTTAAACACCCCTGGTTTAAGGAGTCTCCATTTTTGAACACTGAGAGAAAATAATATATTAAATAATATATTATTATATATTGTGTTATATTGGACGTCGAAGGAAAATAAAATAAAAAGTGTCCAAAGAAATTTGAAAACATTTAAAATATGTTGCTTCATGCCAACTTATTGCTCTGGCTCCTAGTTAACACCTACTCAGTGGCTTAGTTGTTTGAGTGTCCGCCCTGAGATCGGTAGGTCGTGAGTTCAAACCCCAGCTGAGTCATACCAAAGACTATAAAAATGGGACCTTGGCACTCAGCATCAAGGTTTGGAATTGGGGGTAAAATCACCAAAAATGATTACCGGGCGCAGCAAACCCCTGCTGCTCACTGCTCCCCTCACCTCCCAGGGGGTGATCAAGGGTGATGGTCAAATGCAGAGAATAATTTCGCCACACCTAGTGTGTGTGTGACAATCATGGGTATTTTAACTTTAACTTTAATTATGCCGCCATCTAGTGACTACTTTTAGAAATTACACTCAATGACCCTTTTTGTTTCCCTAAACAGGACAAGGCTCCAAATATTATGAATTATAGACAATATAAATTATGACTTGCTATTTTGAAATAATCACCTCATGGAAGTAAATACCAACCTCACATGTTATGAAATGCAAATAAATGACATGTTGCCACATTGTGAAGTTGTCGGAAGCCAGTTTGTATCACCTTGTGTACACACTAAGTGAGAAACCTTTTCCCGCACTAATGCTCATTTGTTCACTTGAGCACTTTCCACTTTTACTTTGGTAAAATAACATTTGTGTTACTGTTAACATTTACAAAGGTAATAATAATAATGCGTTTTAAGTGTCAGCGTTTAACAAGCTCCTTTTTTTTTGCAACTGTTTAAAGTCAGTTCGCTTTCATCTTTGTGTTACTCTGTTATTTCTATCACCTACTTACCTTATCTTACCTCATCTTCTCTTACTTTCTATTATACTTTCTGATACCTTGTCTTTCCTTCTCTTACATTGTCTGACCTTTTCTTACCTTACCTTACCTAATGTATACTTCTCTTACATTCTCTCACTTGTTATTACCTTCCCTTACCTTATTTAATTTTTACCTTATCTTATCTTTTATTACTTTCTCTTATTTTCTATTACCTTCTCTTACTCTCCCAACGACGTGGCACAGCTGGGAGAGTGGCCGTGCAAGCAACCTGAGGGTTCCTGGTTCGATCCCTACCTTCTACCAACCTTGTCCCTCCTGTTGTGTCCTTGAGCAAGACACTTCACCCTTGCTCCTGATGGGTCGTGGTTAGCGCCTTGCATGGCATCTCCCGCCATCAGTGTGTAAATATGTGTGTGAATGGGTGAATGTCGAAATAGTGTCAAAGCGCTTTGAGTACCTTGAAGGTATAAAAGCGCTATACAAGTATAAGCCCTTTACCATTTACCATAATCTGTCCTTTTTATCCCCCCGAGTCTAAAAGTTTGGGGACCCCTGATGCATACAATACAATCACAATGTCATGCATCACATTTTTCCAGTTGTACAATTACAGCATATCCAAAAAGTAGTAGGAAGAAACAAAGCTTCTTTAATCCTACCCTTTTTCATATCAGGGCAGTTTTATCCAATGTATTTGTTTTCTGTTTGTAACAGAACAGTGAATAAATAAATGATAGATAAATATACCATAAGCGAGTGAATTAAACATCTAAATAATCATTCTCTTATTTTTTAAAAAGGTTCAAGATATTTATGATAACTGTAATTTGTTGTACTTTGTAAAAACGTGTAGTTTGAACAGTCTCTTGAACTGAATTATATGGGTGCTTTGTTTTATTTATTTACTTAATCCATTCCATAAATAAATCCACATACTGATAAGCTAAATATCCTTAAGTGTGGTACGTGCATACAAATGTTTTTATAATAGATTTTCCTCTAATATTATATTTTTCGGCTTGTTGAGAAGAATTGTTCTTGGGTAGCAGGTTGTGGTTTGCTTTGTACATCATTTTAACAGTTTGCAAACGCACCAAGTCAGTGAATTTCATTATTTTTGATTCAAAAAATAAAGGGTATGTACTGTATGTTCCCTATATCCAACATTATGTATTATTCTAACTGATCTTGTTTGTAACACCATTAGTGAATGAAGAAAGTAATAAAAGATACGAATATAGTTGTTTCCCCATATTTTATAGGTGTATTTTTTTCACGTGCCTTGTATCAGCCAGAACTGTGTCAGCCTTTCTTGTACAGGAGATTACTTGTGTGGTCTACTAGTGTCCACTTTTGTACCTTATCTGAGTTACTGTGTAGAAATATGGGGAAATAACACTAAATGGTCCCTAATGTGTGAATGTGAGTGTGAATGTTGTCTGTCTATGTTGGCCCTGTGATGAAGTGGCAACTTGTTCAGGGTGTACTCCACCTTCCGCCTAAGTGCAGCTGGGATAAGCTTCAACACCTCTCGCGACCCTGAAAGGGACGAGCGGTAGAAAAAGGAGGGATGGAATTTAAAAAAAATACATTACATTCACTAACAGTGTTAAGAAAAAAAAAGTTAGACTAATAGATAATATGAGAAAGCGAATTCACAAAATCTTTATTTATTCAATCAAAAATATTAAAATTCAAAGATTTGGTGCATTTGCAAACAGCTCAAATGATGTACAAAGCAAACTATAGCCTTCTACCTAAGAATCTGCAACAATTCTTCTCAACAAAAGAGGAGAAATATAAACCTTAGAGAAAAATCTAACTTGAAACATTTGTATGTAACACTTAAAAATTATTAGCATATCACCGTGTGTAATTATTTTAGAAGGGTTTAAGCAAAGAAGTCAAACAATGTACTAATGTGATCAAGTTTAAGAGGCTGGAAGAACATGGTGCAACTACATGTTCCAAATAAAACCAATCAACCAGTCTCTTACCTCCTCTTTCCTTATCTTACCTCCTTCTTACCTACTTCAATCTATGTCTTACCCTGTTTTATGTTTTCTTCCCTAAATCTTACTTTCTGTTATGTACTTCTGACCTTCACTTACCGTTTCTTGCCAATTTCTTAACCTTTCTTTTAATTATCTTATGTTTCTTACCTTTTATTACCTTCTCTTACCTTATTTTACCTCCTTCTTACCTACTTCCATCTATGTCTTACCCTGTCTTACCTTTTCTTCCCTAAATCGTACTTTCTGTTACGTACTACTTACTTTCACTTACCGTTTCTTACCAATTTCTTATCCTTTCCTTTGATTATCTTACTTTCCTTACCTTCCATTACCGTCTATTACCTTCTTCTTTCCTACTTCAATCTATGTCTTACCCGGTTTTACCTTTTCTTCCCTAAATCTTACTTCTTTTTACCTTCTTCTTACCTCCATTTACTGTTTCTAACCAATGTTTTATCTTTCCTTTACTTATCTTATTTTGTATTATTTTATCTTACCTACTTCTTACCTTCTCTTACCTTTTTGTGCCTAATTTTTACATTCTCTTACCTTCCTTTTACCAATTATTTATCCTTTCCTTTAATTATCGTACTTTCCTTACCTTCTATTAACTTCTATTACCTTCTCCTACCTTATCTTACCTTCTTCTTACATACTTAAATCTATGTCTTACCCTGTCTTACCTTTTCTTCCCTAAATCTTACTTCCTGTTACCTACTTCTTACCTTCATTTACCGTTTCGTACCAATTTTGTATCCTTATCTTACTTTGTCTTATTTTATTTTACCTACTTCTCACCTTTTTGTGCCTGGTTCTTACATTCTCTTACCTACCTCTTACCTTCTCTTGCCTATTTATTATGCTCTCTTAACTACTTCACTTACCTACAACTTACCTTCTGCTACATACTTCTTGCTTACTCTGTACCCTTTCTTACCTGCCTTTTCTTACCTACTTTTTCAGAATCAAAAATCAGAATCAGAAAAAATTTAATAATCCCTGAGGGGATATTAAGATTGTCAGCACAATCCCATTCAAGAGCAGACAAACATTACAGGGAGACAGAACAGGATCACACATTACAGGGAGACAGAACAGGATCAAACATTACAGGGAGACAGAACAGGATCAAACATTACCGGGAGACAGAACAGGATCAAACATTACAGGGTGACAGAACAGGATTGCTGACTGGTCTGCCAAATTGCGGCGGCCCTTACAGAAAAGGTAATAAACAGGTAAACACTGGGATGATGGGGTGAGGAAAATATATATATATATATTCAATCCAAGCCTGGGCTCCTGGAGAGTGGGTCTAGAGTCTAGAGTAAGACCAAGGGGGGAAAAAACCTCATAGCCATAGCACACATAAACATGTGTGTAGGAGGGAAACATGAAAGAACACAAAGGACATTAAAGACAGTAAAATAGCAGCGCTGATGCAACCAGCCACTTTGACACACAGCCACAAAAGTAAAACAACAACAATAACAACAACAACAAAACATATACACTGTGGTGGCCTCTGCCGTGTTCCATGTCATCGTCTGCTCCGCCCTCGTTTTTGCCTTTTCTTACAATCGTCTTACCTTATCTTACTTTTTCTTACCCATAGTGCTTACAGGGGAACATTATCACAATTTCAAAAGGGTTCAAACCAATAAAAATCAGTTCCCAGTGGCTTATTTTATTTTATTTATTTTTTTTTTTTCAAAATTTTACCCGTCCCGGAATATCCCTAAAAAAAGTTTTAAAGTGCCTGATTTTCACTATCTGCGAAGACACTGTCCATTTTCTTGTGACGTCACATAGCGATGCCAATACAAACAACGTGGCGGTTACCACAGCAAGATATAGCGACATTAGCTCGGATTCAGACTCGGATTTCAGCGGCTTAAGCGATTCAACAGCTTACGCATGTATTGAAACGGATGGTTGGAGTATGGAGCCAGATAGCAAAATCGAAATTGAAGAAGAAACTGAAGCTATTAAGCGAATAGCTATTGACACTATTTGACCATGTTTGCCTTAGCATCGCCGGTAAAATGTGCAGACCAACGATCGGAAGTTTCGCATCTTGTGACACTGGATCAACTTAAATCCGTCGATTGGTAAGTGTTTGTTTGGCATTCAATGTGGGTGGAAGGAAACGCTGGATGTAAATATAGTTTCAAATATACATACAGCTAGCCTAAATAGCATGTTAGCATTGATTAGCTGGCAGTTATGCCGCGACCAAACATGTCTGATTAGCACATAAGTCAACAACATCAACAAAACTCACCTTTGTGATTTCTTTGACTTTATCGTTGGGAATGCATCTGCAGGTTATCCATACATCTCTGTGCCATGTCTGCCTTAGCATCGCCGGTAAATAGCATGTTAGCATTGATTAGCATGCCGTGCTAATCGATGCACATTCAACGTAAATCAACTTGAATCCGTCCCTGATCGTGTTGTTACACCCTCCAACAACACACCGACGAGGCATGATGTCTCCAAGGTATGAAAAACAGTCGAAAAAATGGAAAATAACAGAGCTGATTTGACTCGATGTGTATAATGTGTTTGACAAAATGGCCGATTGACTACCTAGGTGACGTCACGTTCTGACGTCAGAGCGATAAATAAAAAGGCGTTTATTTCGCCAAAATTCACCCATTTAGAGTTCGGAAATCGGTTAAAAAAAGATATGGTCTTTTTTCTGCAACATCAAGGTATATATATATTGACGCTTACATAGGTCTGGTGATAATGTTCCCCTTTACCATCTTCTACCTTTTGTTTCCTACTTTTCACCCTCTCTTTTCTGAAGTCTTTTGCAGAAGTGACTTACCCATACTTGCCAACCCTTCCGGATTTTCCGGGAGACTTCCGAAATTCAGCGCCTCTCCCGAAAACCTCCCGGGACAAATTTTCTCCCGAAAATCTCCCGAAATTCAAGCGGAGCTGGAGGCCACGCCCCCCTAGCTCCATGAGGACCTGAGTGACGTGTCTGAGAGCGTGTCTGCCCAATGACGTTATAACTGTAGAATGATCGAGGGCGAGTTCTTGGTTTCTTATGTGGGTTTATTGTTAGGCAGTTTCATTAACGTCCTCCCAGCGCAGTAACAACACACAACAACAACAGTCATAATTACGTCTAACACTTTACCGTAATGCAGTTCGTCTGCCGTAAACAGCATGTGACACTCTTAAACAGGACAATGCTGCCATCTACTGTACATGATGCACCACAACACCTCCAGGCAACTTCAACCCTTTAATCCTCCTCCATTCACACCCCGCCTCCCCGGATTGTAAATAATCTACTGTAAATAATCGAATGTATTTCTAATGTATATACTTGTTCTTATGCTATCTGAACTCACTATGTTCTCTGCTGGCTGTACATATCCTACTAAGTCACACCTACACTGTTTCAATGTCCATTTCTCTGTTGATGCAATTGTTGATGACTGAAGTACTGATATCAACCAAATCTCCTCTTCCCACCACCCGGATTGTAAATAATTCAATGTATCAACTATGATGATTAACTTGTGTGGTGACTGTATTACGCTGAAAATATATATTTGTACCATGAATTGATTAACGTGGACCCCGACTTAAACAAGTTGAAAATCTTATTGCGGTGTTACCATTTAGTGGTCAATTGTACGGAATATGTACTGTACTGTGCAATCTACTAATAAAAGTTTCAATCAATCAATCATGCATTCATGACAATAACATCTACTTTAGAAAGTGCAGTGCACAACTGCGCACACAACAGCTGTAAATATACTCCTCCCCTCTTAACCGCGCCCCCTCCCCCAACCACACACCCCCACCTACCGAAATCCGAGGTCTCAAGGTTGGCAAGTATGGACTTACCTTGCAACATGCTTGAACCTCCCTGCGGACGAGGCAGTGACACGAGCAAGTCAAGTTGCAAATAAAGCAGATTTCCGCGAGCGCGGCTGATTAATCACTTGTGGTTGGTCATTAGCGTGCCCAGCTTGCGCTCCCGGGAGAAAAGATATACACACCCTTCCCAAGTAGGTGGGTATTTTTTGTTTGATGGCACAAACAGCATCACCTTCCTCCTCCGGCCCACAGCAGAGATATCAGTTTGCTATGACGGAAGCTGCAGCATCCTTTGCATAGCTGAGATACAACTGAGGTGCAATGATGGACAGCACGATGGAGAAGGACATGGAGCTGGTGGGGATGGGACTTCGGATCTTGATGTCCCCCATCCAGATATTCTTTTACGTCCTCCTGGTAATGCTGGGCACCTTGGGTAACGCCACTGTCATTGTGGTGATCGGCAAGAGCGTGTACGTGGAGCACGGCCGGGGTCGTAACTCGGACATCATAATCATCAACATGGCCTTGTCCAATCTGCTGGTGTCGGTGATGAGGAACACGCTGCTGGTCATCTCGGACACGGGACTGGAGGTTTGCGGACATGTTTCCAAATGCCAATCTTTGCGTGATGTGACCGTGTCCTGCTTTCTCCCCAGTTGTATTCGTCCAAGGAGTGGTGTCAGTTCCTCATGGGCGTGTGGGTGTGGCTGCGCTCGGTCAACGTGTGGTCCACGCTCTTCCTCAGCGCTTTCCACCTCCAGACCCTAAGGAGGGTGGCTCCCGCCATCATAACCCTGCGAGGACCCCGAGGCGCTTCGAGTACCCTCCTGATCAATCTGGCTTTCATCTGGCTGCTCAACTTTATATACTCCATTCCTGCGTATATTTTCTCCACCAGCGGCAACGTGAACACCACAGAGGTGAAACGTGCATGTTCTTATTTCTTCCAAAAATGTTAATTCATTTTGACACAATGGGAAATCATCAACAATTTATTCCACATAAATCAGTATATTTTCCTTGTTCTAACGCTTTTTAAAGGCCTACTGAAACCCACTACTACCCACCATGCAATCTGATAGTTTATATATCAATGATGAAATATTAACATTGCAACACATGCCAATACGTCCTTTTTAGTTTACTAAATCGCAATTTTAAATTTCCCGGGAGTTTTTTCTTGAAAACGTCGCGTAATGATGACGTGTATGGACTGTTAGGAAATATGAGCGCTGCACACACACACAGAAAAAAGTTGTCGGCTTTAACGGCATAATTACACAGTATTTTGCAATTTGTTCAATTAATATTGGAGAAGTCAAAGTAGAAAGATGGAGTTGGAAAGCTTTAGCCTTTAGCCACACAAACACACGGTGATTCCTTGTTTAAAATTCACGGAGGTGAAACTTTACTATGGATCACAGCGAACATGGATCCCGACCGAATGTCAACCAGTAGGTTTCGGTGAGAAAATTGTGGTAAAAATCGCTTCTTACCGGAGATCACCTGAGCTTGTGCCGCCCACTGGCGTCAAGACACCCCTGGACACACACCGCCGACTATCAAGTACTGTTAAACTCACTAAAACACTAGTAACACAATAGAAGGATAAGGGATTTCCCAGAATTATCCTAGTAAATGTGTCTAAAAACATCTGAATTTGTCCCAACGCAATCGCGTTTTTTTTTTTAACTTGTATTTTTTTTTTTTTTTCCAGTCCGTCGCTATAAATATCCTCAAACATGAATCTTTCATCCTCGCTCAAATTAATGGGGAAATTTTCGCTTTCTCGGTCCGAATAGCTGTTTTTGTTGAAGGCTCCCATTAAAAACAATGTGAAGACGTCATCGTCTGCGACTTGCGGTAGAGGCAGGGCTTTTCTGTTAGCAAGCAAAAGTTGCGAACTTTATTGTGGATGTTCTCTACTAAATCCTTTCAGCAAAAATATGGCAATCTCGCGAAATGATCAAGTATGACACATTGAATGGACCTACTATCCCCGTTTAAATAAGAAAATCTCATATCAGTAGGCCTTTAAACACTGTTAACACACATATCGGCCCTTTTTTTTAAAAACTTTTTTGCTAAGTTTCTTACTCAAAGATGACTAATTTGAGTAACAGGACTGAAAGTACAGTAACAGGAGTGAATTATGTCCACATGGAATTTACGCTGTGAAAGTAGCTATATCACAATGATTCAAAAATATCCAATATAATTAGATATAGGGAAAAATATATGACTGAACCTACCCTACAGAGAATATGAACGATGCAACTTCAAAAATGTGACTTGTGTAAAGTGTTCGACTAACAGGACTGAGTGTAAAACCCCAGGGACGATGTGAATTATTAAAAAAAATAAAAATAAATGTTTTCAATTCAAAGTATAGCTTGGATAGGGACTAATCCAGGGTTCGGGAACCTTTTTGGCTGAGAGAGCCATACAAGCCAAATATTTTAAAAAGTATTTCCGTGAGAGCCAGATAATATATTTTTTTATCACTGAACACAACTAAATGTGTGCATGTTTAAGTAAGACCAACATTTTTAGAGTATAATAAGTCTCTTATTCTTCTTAATAACATTGTTATGCTGAAGCTAACCAACAATAAATAAAATACTTCTTACCATTAATACGACTTCTTGAACAGGTGCGGTAGAAAAACAGATTGATGGATTAAAATGCATGAGAATGTTTTGTATTTTGAACGTTATTTTTGACACTGTGATTACCAGCGGAATTATTCATTACTTATCGTGTTAAGCAATGTCAGCTAAGATTTATCTGAGAGCCAGGTGTAGTCATCAAAAGAGCCACATCTGGCTCTAGAGCCATAGGTTCCCTACCCCTGGACTAACCCAGTGTTTAAAAAGTACAACATTTGGGATGGATTTATATTATATTGTAGTTATATATTAAGTGTCATGGTAAAGTCAAATATTAGGAAGCGGAGACCAGCAATGTTGAAGGGTGTGTAATTTAATCTTATACATTGTATTAATTAAATATACCATAAGATCAATATGCAGGACATTTTGATTAATAAACTAGGACTCAGACAACGGTTATTGATCCAAAAGGGGAATTGTTCCACACAGTAAGGATGGAAAGGACAATGCATGTATAAAATAGACTAAAAATGTACCATAGTAGCAATATAAAATATAACATGTATGTAATATTTAAATATTATATATACAGTAAATAATACATACTGATATATTGTTTTATAATATTATATTATATTATATTATATACAATATATAACAAATCCCAATTACCATGTACAATATTACAGTATATGTAACAGCTGCAGCAAAAAAAAGAGTAGATCCAGCAGAAAATAGACATCATAAACAAAGAGAGGTAGCTAACAGAGAGTAATAGACAGATATAATCTATTGCTGTATGGCGAGTGATTATACAGCAATAGTATACAATACAATAAGATAAAATATAATGTATATTTTGCAGTTAGATTATCATGCATTGTACATTTTTAAAAGATTTATTAAAATGGCTTAAAATGAACCTCATTAAGCAACAACCCATATGCTGCCCGTTTTCAGTTTGGTTTTTTTGTTTTTATTTTGTAATATTTTCTTTATGTTGCATTTTTTAAATTTAAAGCATGTAGCGACCATTTTTCTACTGTCATTCTTTTTAAAAATTCTAAAAACCAATCCAATATACTGAGAAGTTATATATTCTGGAATTTAAAAATGTTACCTTATTTCTACTTTTTTTCTCCTTATGTTCCACTTTTTTTTTTTATTATTATTATTGTATTTATATTTTCTTGTTTGAAAGTAATTTTAGAATGTACAGCGGGCAAATTAAAAATAAGCTGCAGGCAGGGCAACATAAAAACTCAAAAATGATCCAAGGGTGCGAAAAATGTAGTCAGTGAATTACCATGAATTGATTAACGTGGACCCTGACTTAAACAAGTTGAAAAACTTATTTGGGTTTTACCATTTAGTGGTCAATTGTACGGAATATGTACTGTACTGTGCAATCTACTAATAAATGTTTCAATCAACCAATCAAAGTGTTTAATTCAACCTATTTTGGTTAAGCACAACCAATTGGCATGCATGACATTAAAAACATATTTAGTAAATATTTTGGCTGATCTAAACATACAAAAAGGTAAAATTAACAATGTTCTATTTGTATTTGCTAGTCTGCTTGCACAGACTTAGAAACAGTAACTAAGGGTGGGTGTTAATTAAAAAAATAAATTTAAAAAAAGCAGAAACAGCATCACCTAGTGGATATGGTTTGACAATGCGCCTCTACATTAAGCTTTTTGCGCTGCCCTTTACTGTCCATTCCTTTGCCTCCTTTTTCCAGACTTTAATGCTGGTGAGCAGCACAACACGCCCCCTGCTGGGCTGCGTTTGGAACTTCCCGTCCTCCTTCAGCGGCCTGTCCTACGCCACCACCTCCATGGTGATCCATGAGACCATCCCCATCATTCTGATGGCCTTCACCAACTTGGGCTCCCTTTACACGCTCTACACGCACGGCAGAGTGCGCGAGTCGGTGCTGGACACCCACATCGCCAAGCGAGTGCCGGCTGAGAGACGGGCAGCCAAGGTGAGAACATTTCAAAGGCCGTATACTGAAATAGGAAACGATACAGCGACCGCTTTGATATTATTCACCTTTTTTATTCAAATGGACCGCTCGTGTTGACCCAATGAGGATATAAAAAAACGGGTCAGTTTACATCCGGGGTGTCAAATTAATTTTAGATGGGGGGCCACATGGAGAAAAATCTACTCCCAAGTGGGCCAGACTGGTAAAATCACGGCACGATAACTTAGAAATAAAGACAAATTCAGATTTTTTTTTTGTTTAAAAATAGTCCAATCACATTCTGAAAATGTACAAATCAAAATGTTGTTGGATTTTTTTTACTCTTACATGTTGCGGTTAATAGTATTCTATCTTTATTTGTCCTAATGTATACTTTCCGAATAAATTATGTGATAATTTTCATCAGTCAACTCATTACTGTTAATTTTCAGTCTATCAAAATAAAAAAATGTACATCAATATCTTTTTACAGAATGTAATTTATTTAGTTTGCTCATTTCCTCGACTGGTGCACTAACATCATGTGGTTTATTTTTTTTACATATGTAGCATCATCTACAAAATACAAATAATTGCTATTGAGACATCTTGTGGACATATTTAGAACAGCAGTTTCTTTCATTCAAAAATGTTCGCTCATTTTTATACTTGGCAAACTCATCCCGCGGGCCGGATAAAACCTGTTAGCGGGCCTGATTCGGCTTTACGTTTGACACCCCTGGTTTACGTGACATGTGTTACATTAGTCTAACTGTGGTGATGTGATGTGGGATCCGAGCCGAGGATGTCGTTGTGGCTTGTGCAGCCCTTTGAGACACTTGTGATTTAGGGATATACAAATAAACTTTGAATAATTGAATTTTGAGCGTCATCGTGATCACAACAGCAACATAACTACTGTATTAAACAGCATTGAAACAAACACTTCCTGCTCAGTGTAAAATAAGTTTCAAAATAAAAGCATGGCAGTAATAACCTGGAATCTACCACAGTAATTAACAAAATAAACCAATTTAATTTGTTTTATATAGATTATTAGCCATCTTAACAAAGATTTGTGTCTTTGTATGGCAGTGCGGTCCGATCAAAGAGACGTTGGAGACGCTTTGCTGAACAAAAATTTGCTTTATTACGAGCGAGCGTCATTAAACAGGTCTGCAGTACCCGGAGGAGCTTAGGTCAAAAAATGAAGGTCTCCTAACCTGGAAAGGCCGAACCGGAGTCTTATATCGCTTCTTCCTGCATCTGGGTGTGTGTTGATTCAGAAGGACACAACCTGACCATGTAAGGAGATGTTCATGTGACAGTGTCTAAAAAACAACCTATTTAAGTCATAACTTAAATGTTGGCTTTAAGCTAGACAGGTCGTCTTTTCCCAAGGTTAGGGTTATCACTTTTGCATTCCGAAGTCCCAATTAGAGCCTCTTTTCCTACGAGAAGTGATCCAATCCACCTCCAAATGTCAAACTAAGGGGCCTTGTCTTATTATGTGCTCAAACTGAAATACCACTACTTAATTAACCTTGGTGGTTCACATTTTCCAAGTTGGACATAAATCTTCTCCATAAGCAAAACAAAATATGAGTTAATTATTTCACTTCATTAGTAAGGAATTACAACCTATGTACATGCAGCTTTGTTCAATAAAAGTATAAAATATTACAAACCCCGTTTCCATATGAGTTGGGAAATTGTGTTAGATGTAAACAAACATAAACGGATTAAAATGATTTGCAAATCCTTTTCAACCCATATTCAATTGAATGCACTACAAAGACAAGATATTTGATGTTCAAACTCATAAACTTTATTTTTTTTTTTGCAAATAATAATTAACTTAGAATTCCATGGCTGCAACACGTGCCAAAGTAGTTGGGAAAGGGCATGTTCACCACTGTGTTACATCACCTTTTCTTTTAACAACACTCAATAAACGTTTGGGAACTGAGGAAAGTAATTGTTGAAGCTTTGAAAGTGGAATTCTTTCCCATTCTTGTTTTATGTCGAGCTTTAGTCTCCGCTGTCGTATTTTACGGTTCATAATGCGCCACAAATTTTCGATGGGAGACATGTCTGGACTGCAGGCGGGCCAGGAAAGTGCCCGCACTCTTTTACTACGAAGCCAAGCTTTTGTAACACATGGCTTGGCATTGTTTTGCTGGAATAAGCAGGAACGTCCATGATAACGTTGCTTGAATGACAACATATGTTGCTCCAAAACCTGTATGGACCATTCAGCATTAGTGGTGCCTTCACAGATGTGTAAGTTACCCATGCCTTGGGCACTAATACACCCCCATACCATCACAGATGCTGGATTTTGAACTTTGCGCCTATAACATTCCGGATGGTTATTTTCCACTTTGTTCTGGAGGACACCACGTCCACATTTTCCAAATATAATTTGAAATGTGGACTCGTCAGACCACAGAACCCTTTTCCATTTTGCATCAGTCCAACCGCCAGACACGATATTAGGTACACCAGCGTCACGTCAAGACCATAAGCCGGCTGCGTTCCTTTGTGTTGTTGATAAATGGATTTCGATTTGCATAGTAGAGTTTTAACTTGCACTTACAGATGTAGCGACCAACTGTAGTTACTGACAGTGGTTTTATGAAGTGTTCCTGAGCCCATGTGGTGATATCCTTTACACACTGATGTCGGTCGTTGATGCAGTACCGCCTGAGGGCTCAAAGGTCCATAATAGCATCGCTTACGTGCAGTGATTTCTCCAGATTCTCTGAATGTTATGATGATTTTACGGACCATAGATGGTAAAATCCCTAAATTCCTTGCAATAGTTCGTTGAGAAATGTTGTTCGAAAACTGTTCGACAATTTGCTAACAAAGTGGTGACCCTCGTTCATCCTTGTTTGTGGATTACTTAGCATTTCATCGAAGCTGCCTTTATACCCAGTTTTAACTTCAAATATGTTGTCTTTGTAGCATATTCAATTGAAAATGGTTTGAAAATTATTTGCAAATCATTGTATTCCGTTTATATTTACATCCAACACAATTTCCCAACTCATATGGAAACGGGGTTTATATATGAATACACAATAATCTTAATAGAGATAAGCACAAATTGAGACAAAACATGTCAACGAACGAAAATCTTTTAATACCTCATCATTCTCATTGTGCCTGCGGACAAAATCACAGATCAATGTTTAAATGTTTCACTTCTGGCAATGCCGACAACCACTTATGTGGACAAAAGTCAGCCAATCCAAGGTGAGTTGAGTATTTAGGTAGGTAGGTAGTGTTGAAGGATGCTGATATGTTTAAGAGTTCTTCCTTTTTACATAGCCATGTTGAGAGTAGCTAGTACTTTTTCTTTGTGTATTCTACCAGTCTCTCTTTGTCCTCAGATCCCAGGTTAGTGTTGTAAACCATCGGAATGTGAAGCAAACCCCCAAGTCTCTCTCACCTTATGGTGTTGAGAGGAGGTGGAGGAGGGCTTTCTTTTGTGTGAAAAGAGTGTGTTTTTCCCTTGGAATGCCTGATCAACTCGAGAAGCCGATATGAATGTATCGGTTAAGTTGACCTCCTAAAGCTTTAGTAAAACTTGAAAATATTCCAATTCTGTCTCGATGGTCCTTCTTACTCAGCATATATGTCATCAAAAAACTTGGGATTGACCAGTAACTTAGATTACCTGGGAGGAAGAACTGGTCCGACGTAACAGTAGGTAGGTAGGTAGGTAGGTAGGTAGGTAGGTAGGTAGGTAGGTAGGTAGGTAGGTAGGTAGGTAGGTAGGTAGGTAGGTCGGTCGGTAGGTCGGTCGGTCGGTCGGTCGGTCGGTAGGTAGGTAGGTAGGTAGGTAGGTAGGTAGGTAGGTAGGTAGGTAGGTAGGTAGGTAGGTAGGTAGGTGGGTAGGTAGGTAGGTGGGTAGGTAGGTAGGTCGGTCGGTCGGTCGGTCGGTAGGTAGGTAGGTAGGTCGGTCGGTCGGTAGGTAGGTAGGTAGGTAGGTAGGTAGGTAGGTAGGTAGGTAGGTAGGTAGGTAGGTAGGTAGGTAGGTAGGTGGGTAGGTAGGTAGGTGGGTAGGTAGGTAGGTAGGTAGGTAGGTAGGTCGGTCGGTCGGTCTTTATTGTCATTGCACAAGTACAACAAAACTGTGTTTTCAGCACAAACCCGTTCAAGATTAGACAAATAAATAGTGTACAGGGTTACAGTCCAGGAACGCTGATGGGTCGCCAGAAGGCGCCCTGTAAAAGATGAGAAAAAGGTAAACGGGGGTGGTGGATGAAAAAAACAATAATACAATCTAGAGTGGGGGGAAAAAAACTCCATAGCAAAGCACATACACATATTACAACCTACAATTTAAGACTTGCAACAGAAGGGAGGCAGTGGGGGCTACAGTGCCAGGTTGCAGCTCTTCAGGCGCTGCCTAGCTGTCCATCACCCCTAACAGATTTGAGTATTTTTTGTGGATGCATGTGTGTGTGTAAGCCTGCCGCATGTCTCTGTTCCGCAGCCTTGGTGTTGTTGCAGCCGCCAGTCAGTCCAAAGTCAACAACACCAGGGGTGTGTCCATGAGAGACAATAAGGGAGTTTGTTGTGTCTTCGCCGCACTGTCCTTTAGGAGAGTCTCGAAGCCAGGGAAACAATCTAAGTTGGAATGTTTTGTATGCCAGTGAAAATAAAATTTGCTTTGCATTCTAAATTGTCTATGACTTGTCCTCAAATTCATCCTGGAGGGATGTTTTATGTTTTGAAGTAGAACTGAGTGACTCCGAGACCAAGCCTACTGTGTTGTGATGGGCAAGGGGGCGAGGGTATAGGCTACACCACTGCTCCTATCTGGATAAAGAGACACCCTCTTTAAATTATCAGTAAACAGAACTAGAATTGGATATCGGATACAATTGGATGAACAAAGCAGCTGTTCGGGAAGTGGCCAAAGGAGAAGAGTTTTAATTGATTGATTGATTGATACTTTTATTAGTAGATTGCACAGTTCAGTACATATTCCGTACAATTGACCACTAAATGGTAACACCCGAATAAGTTTTTCAACTTGTTTAAGTCGGGGTCCACGTTAATCAATTCATGGTAGCAGTGAGTAGTCTTTAGCTCGCTGGAAAACGAAAAATAATATACTTATTGCTGTTTTGTTATTGTTTAAATACAAACTTCTTACATCTGAAAAAGCATTTATTTCTGCCAATTTTAAGAAAAATCTACCAAGGGAACGAAGCAGGTGTCGTAGTTTGTCCTATACATGTTGATTGATATCAGGTGCTCATTGTTCCTCTGCAGGTGATCCTCGCTCTTATCATGCTCTTCATCGTGTCGTGGGGCACCAGCATCATCTCTGTCAACTACTTCAACTACAACCGCGGCTCGTCGGCAGAGTTCCTCCTGGTCATCGCTCGCTTTGCCAACATCATCTTCATCGCCATGTCGCCCATGGTGCTGGCGGTGGGCCACCGGCGACTACGTTCCTTCATCCGCTCTGTGCTCTCTTACTGACGCATGAAGGCCAGGTGCACCTGGTCCGGGTGTTGCTAACCGCCAGACACGATATTAGGTACACCAGCGTCACGTCAAGACCATAAACTTCACTGTTTGGAATATTTGGATTATTTAAGCAGCTAATATGTGTGCAGTATTACCAGTGTGAAAGTCTCAATCATTTTTTTTTTTTTTTTTTGCAGTGGTTGTCTTGGATTAAGTATACCTACAATTGTAATTTCACATCAAATTCAACTCCAAAAAATAATATTGTTGATGTAGTGTAACAGATTATTTGCATAAACTCGTCTTTTAATTAGTTATTAATTTATTAATAGCTCATAACGTTGTAATAATCATTGAGTGATAATTATTAACTTACAAAACCCAAAACTAGTAAAGTTGGCACGTTGTGTAAATGGCAAATAAAAACAGGATACAATGCAAATCCTTTTCAACTTATATTCAATTGAATAGACTGCAGAGACAAGATATTTAATGTTCGAACTTAGAAACTTATTTTTTTACATACTGATGTCGCTTTTTGATAGATAGATAGATAGATAGATAGATAGATAGATAGATAGATAGATAGATAGATAGATAGATAGATAGATAGATAGATAGATAGATAGATGGATAGATAGATGGATAGATAGATAGATAGATAGATGGATAGATAGATAGATATATAGATACATAGATAGATACATAGATAGATAAATAGATAGATAGATAGATAGATGGATAGATAGATAGATAGATAGATAGATAGATAGATAGATAGATAGATAGATAGATAGATAGATAGATAGATAGATAGATAGATAGATAGATAGATAGATAGATAGATAGATAGATAGATAGATAGATAGATAGATAGATAGATAGATAGATAGATAGTACTTTATTGATGGAGAGTTCCATCAGGAAAATTAAAAGTGATGCAGTACTGCCTGAGGGATCGAAGGTCCGTGATATCATCGCTTGCGTGCAGTGATTTCTCCAGATTTTCTGAACCTTTTGATGATATCACGGACCATAGATTGTGAAATCCCCAGATTCCTTGCAATAGCTGGTTGAGAAATGTTTTTCTTGAACAATTTGGTCACGCATTTGTTCACAAAGTGGTGACCCACGCCCCATCCTTGTTTGTGAATGACTGAGCATTTCATGGAAGCTGCTTTTATACCCAATCATGGCACCCACCTGTTCCCAATTAGCCTGTTCACCTGTGGGATGTTCTAAATAAGTGTTTGATGAGCATTCCTCAACTTTATCAGTCTTTTTTGCATCATGTCTTTGCAGTCTATTCAAATGAATATAGGTTGAAAAGGATTTTAAAATCATTCTATCATTTTATTTACCATTTACACAACCTTCCAATTTCACTGGTTTTGGGTTTTGTAATAATTTTCATAAATAATGATTATTGGGGATTCAAAAGTTTAATAATGATGATGTGCTATTATTATTCATAAAAACGTATAACATTTATAATAAATGTTGTTACTAATAATTCATATTGATTAATCATAGCGCTCCTTAATATATATACCTCTTCATTTGTATGTTTATTAAGATACAATTGAAAATAAGAATAAAGGATAGTTTAAATCAATCAATTTCATTTATGCAGCACTTGTCTAGGATTAGGTGTACCTAATATTGTGACTTCACATCCAATTCAACTCCAGAGTTTAATTTTGTTGATGCATTGTTAATTTTGCATTGGAGATCAAATATTGCATACATTAGGTTAAAATCAAATATCAAGAATTCATAAGATTCTGATAACAATTAAAAGTCAATTATTCACCTAATAATTTTCATCAATAATCATTATTAAGTATTTATGACATTAATGATTGTGTGCAAATATTTTTCAAAATAACTCACAACATTTTATTTGTGATTTATTATAAGAATTAATTATATAGTGCATCTCATTATTCATAATATTTTCTGTATGGTTATCAATAAGGTAAAATTATTATGATATTAATTGATCTGATGATGATGATTATTTTATTGTTTTTAATTTATATTTATTAACATCAGGGTAAAATTATTTAAATTGCAACGTAGCTTGCTCAGTGGTCTTGTGGTTATAGTGTTCGACCTGAGATCAGACCCCGGCCGAGTCATACCAAAGACTATAAAAATGGGACCCATTACCTCCCTGCTTGGCACTCAGCATCAAGGGTTGGAATTGTGGGTTACATCACCAAAATTATTCCCTAGCTTGGCCAGCGCTGCTGCTCACTGCTCCCCTCACCTCCCAGGGGGTGGAACAAGATGATGGTTCAAATGCAGAGGCTAATTTCACCACACCTAGTGTGTGTGTGACTATCAGTGGTACTTTAACTTTAAAGCAGGGGTAGGGAACCTATGGCCCTAGAGCCAGATGTGGCTCTTTTGATGACCGCACCTGGCTCTCAGATAAATCTTGACTGACATTGCTTAACACGATAAACCATGAATAATTCCGCTGGTAATCACAGTGTCAAAAATAACGTTCAAATAATAAAACATTCTCATGAATTTTAATCCAACCATTCGTTTTCTACCGCACCTGTTCAAGATGTCGCATTAATGGTAAGAAGTATTATGTTTATTATTGGTTAACTTTAGAATAACAATGTTATTAAAAAGAATAAGAGAGCTATTATACTCTAAAAATGTTGGTCTTACTTAAAAATGCACGCATTTAGTTGTATTCAGTGTTAGAAAATATTATACGGCTCTCACGGAAATACATTTTGAAATATCAGTCTTTCATGGCTCTCTCAGCCAAAAAGGTTCCCGACCCCTGCTTTAAAGGATTCATTTGAATTCGATTTTTTTTCCAATTCATGTATTTTTGTCCTGAAAGTTCTGAAATCCTGTTTCTATGCCAGCAGCGTACAGATGTGACATTATTGACTGAATTGTCCCTGTAAAATGGGCAAGGCCCTTGGATTGGACAGAATGACCAGTGATGATTGACTAATAATACTCACCATGATTTAAGGCTCTCTTTTGTGAGTTTTCTGCTTGTGAACAACAAAAAACGTTTGTTTTTTCTGTTCCTCAGCCGGTGGCGCCTTAGTGTTGGTGCGGTGCCATTTAAGAAGTCCTAACCAGCCCATCGCCATTCCCACGATCCTCTTCCGCAGCTTTCCGTGGCCCAGGGCTACGACCATTGGACAGAAGCCCACGAACAGCGAGGCAGAGAAGTGGGCCACGGTCAGCAGGCCCTCGGCGTGATGCCCCCTGTCGTGGTTGTAGTAGGTCACGGCGGCCACCTGCAGCACCCAGCAGACCACGAAGAGCGACACCATCAACATGATGACGTGCGCCGCCTTTCGCTCGCTGGACACATGCATGTCCAGCTCGCCGTGCTCCCCGGCCGCCGTCACCGCCCTGATGTGCTTGGCCAGGGAGTGCAGGGTGGCCAAGTTGGTGCACACCATCAGCACCAATGGCAGCACCTCGTTGAGGGCCAGCGAGGCGGAGGCAAACGCCGCTCCCTGCTGGCTGGAGGGAAACTCCCATATGCAGCCCAGTAGAGGCCGGGTGGTGCAGCTGATCACCATCAGTTCCACGGTGGCGTTGCCATGGACATGGGTGCTGTAGACCAGAGCCGGGGCCGAGAAAGCCAGGTTGGCACCCCACACTACCCCCAGGACGATCCACACCCGACGCCTTTCCCGCTGCTGGGCCAGCGGTCCGAAGTTGACTTGATGCCGCCTGAGGGTTGTGCAGTGGAAGACGCTGAGCGTCAAGGTCACCCAGCAGCCCACCGCACGCCACCACACCCACAGCAGCATGAAGACCCGACACCAACCCGGAGACAGACTCACGTTCAACCCCAAGTCCGACACAAAGATGGGAACGGTGCGGAACAGCGAGGTGAGAAGGTTGGCCAGCGAAAGGTGCACCAAGATGGTGTCCGAGGGACGGAGTCTCCTCGATGGACTCTTGGTGGAAGCCTGAACCACCTGTGAAGAAGACCAGGGGAAATAAGCACAACCGCTCACCTCAACGTGATGCTTTAGTTGGCCTCACCACGTAGATGACCAGGACGTTTCCCAGAATGCCACAAAACACCAGCAGCCCAAACAAAATAGCGTCCACGGTGAGGGCGGCCGACATGGCCCCGCGTGCATGGTGGCGTCGTGAGCTCGCCAGATTCTCTCATTGAGGAAACTGCTGTGGTTTTATATTCGCACACGCTGCATTAAAGCTTCGCTGACGAGCCTCAAGGCGCATTAGGTCTGGCCGAGGTAGACATTTTCCACCGACGCCATCTGCCTCACCGATCAGAGCTCTGAACAAACACGCTAGTACGTCAGCTCGCTAGCAGCTCTCTTATCTGATGCCAACTTAAACATGATGCTGGGCCAGATGGGACAAAATGAAATTAATACTTACTTAAATGTGTCATTAAATTTTAATAATCTAAACACATGAATGTATTATAAAAATGTGTTGTTAATTTATCTAATGTAAAACTAAATGTTATTATTTAACTAATTATTAATTTAATTAATTCACAATTTAATGAACTATTTTATGATTTAATGACTTATTTAATTATTTAAAATATCACTCAATGGGCGGAGTTACCACAAATCCATAGTCCAATCATGGTAAGTGGAAGTGCCGGCCAACCAATCAGGTGTTATATAATTGGGTGTTAGGATCATGAAGTTATTATACAAACGTTTGTAATTGAAATTAAATGCATAAATGTGTTATCAAATGTGTCTGTCACGTTGGGGTCGCATGTTTATGCAGTGGTCATTTCCCCAAGATACAGATGGACATCGGGAAGCAGAGTGCAGGTAAGAAGGATGGTTTATTCAAATAAGCAGTTCAAGAAGGGGAACCGGAGTGTGTGTTCCAATTACCGTGGGATCAAACTCCTCAGCCTTCCCGGTAAGGTCTATTCAGGTGTACTGGAGAGGAGGCTACGCCGGATAGTCGAACCTCGGATCCAAGAGGAACAGTGTGGTTTTCGTCCTGGTCGTGGAACGGTAGACCAGCTCTGTACTCTCGGCAGGGTCCTTGAGGGTGCATGGGAGTTTGCCCAAACAGTCTACATGTGCTTTGTGGACTTGGAGAAAGCATTCGACTGTGTCCGCCGGGAAGTCCTGAGGGCAGTGCTCAGAGAGTATGTGGTATCTGACTGTCTGATTGTGGCGGTACGCTCCCTGTATGATCAGTGTCAGAGCTTGGTCTGCATTGCCGGGAGTAAGTCGGACCCGTTTCCAGTGAGGGTTGGACTCCGCCAAGACTGCCCTTTGGCACAGATTCTGTTCATTGAGGGGATCCGGTTTGGTGGCTGCAGGATTAAGTCTCTGCTTTTTGCAGATGATGTGGTCCTGATAGCTTCAACTGGCCAGGATCTTCAGTTCTCACTGGATCGGTTCGCCGCCGAGTGTGAAGCGACTGGGATGACAATCAGCACCACCGAGTCCGAGTTCATGGTTCTTTCCCGGGTATGGGTAGAGTGCCATCTCCAGGTTGGGGAGGAAATCTTGGCCCAAGTGGAGGAGTTCAAGTACCTCGGAGTCTTGTTCAAGAGTGAGGGAAGAGTGGATCGTGAGATCGACAGCCGGATCGGTTGCAGAATCTTCAATAATGCGGATGCTGTATCGATCCGTTGTGGTGAAGAAGGAGCTGAGCCGGAAGGCAAAGCTCTCAATTAACCGGTCGATCTACTTTCCCATCCTCACCTATAGTCATGACCGAAAGGCCAAGATCACGGGTACAAGCTGCCGAAATGAGTTTCCTCCGCCGGATGGCGGGTCTCTCCCTTAGAGATAGGGTGAGAAGCTTTGTTAACCAGGAAGAACTCAGAGTAAAGCTGCTGCTCCTCCACATCGAGAGGAGCCAGATGAGGTGGTTCGGGCATCTGCTCAGGATGCCACCCGAACGCCTCCCTAGAGAGGTGTTAGGGCACGTCCGACCGGCAGGAGGCCACGGGGAAAACCCAGGACACATTAGGAAGACTATGTCTCCCGGCTGGCCTGGGAACGCCTCAGGATCCCCCCAAAGGAGCTGGATGAAGTAGGTGGGGAGAGGGAAGTCTGGGCTTCTTTGCTTAGGCTGCTGCCCCCGCAACCCAACCTTGGATAAGCGGAAGAAAATGCATGGATGGATGGGTGGAAGAATACAAAACAAGGAACGTGCGACAGCACGTGAAGCTACGGCAATAGACTTGGCAACAAAAGGAGCAAGAAGCAAGGCAAGTATTTTTTTAACGTAACTGTCGCGTGTTGCGAATAAGACTGCCAGGCACAGTGTGGCGCGAGGCAGGAATAAATAGCTCGCTGATTAGTGACCGGGAGCAGGTGAGCGTACCGACCACTAATCAGAGGTAGGCAACAAAGAAAACAAACAAGGGAGCTGAACCAGAAATAACCAACAACTAAGGAATTACTCAACTAACAACACATGACCTGAGCAACGGATCATGACAGTACCCCCCTTAAGGGATGTCCAGATGTCCCAGAAAAACAAAAAACAAAAGTCCGGAGTCAGGGGAGGTCAGAGGGGCGAGTAGCCGGTGGGTTGCCTGGCCATATGTCCTCGCAACCAGCGGGGAAGAGTCACATGGCAGTGGCGACAAGTAGACCACCGCCGCGGCTGGCAAGGCGGGCGACCACGGAACGGCCACATCCGTGGCTGACGAGGTGGCGGACGCAAGTAGCCACGCAGCACCAGCAGCTGCCACCGTCGTTGCCCAGGACCTGGGCATAGCTGGTGATAGCGCAGAGGGCGTCCATGAAACGTCCACATTCTTGGCCAACGAGGGGACCGCGTGCATGCGCCTGATGGCAGCTTGTGCGGCAGGAAAGCTGGAGCTCAGTCCAGGACAAAAAGCGGCAATGAGCCCGCTGGACACGAGTATGGCGGCGTCATGGGAGGACCCACTGGAGACAAAGATGGTGGCATCATGGGAGGACCTGCTGAAGACAAAGATGGCGGCGGCGTGTAAAGACCTGCTGAAGACGATGATGGCGGCGTCCACATGCTGCACGGCAGCAGTGAATGTTTAGCAAGTAGCCCATATTATTATTTCTCATTCTTCAAATTGTATTATGGTTCTTGTATCTTCTTCTGCCGCGATTAGTGCGAGATGAACATATGTTGGACCGTTAGAAAGTGCTGTATAGTCCGGGATGTTTCGTGTTACCATGGCTATGTTATTTAGGAGTAAAAAAAAAAGGGGGGCCAATTGAATTGGTTGACACCCTTTTAATGGAGGATTGCTTTGAGAAAAACGCAAAAAGGGCATGATTACCTCCTCTTGTAGCTCAGTCATTCTTTCACGTACCTCGGAGCTTAATATCTCAGTTTGTTTACACACTTGTCTACTTTAACCCTGGATAACATGTTTTTACAGTGTTTGGTTTTGGTTGGATGGCCATCGGAAAGAGGCAAGGGCCGCGATAAATTTTAGACTTTCCCCATTAAAGTCACTGCCGCACTCCAGCTTACTAAAGGGTGAGGGAGCGTGAAAACATCACATTTACTGCTGAGGCTATCACAAATGAATAGTCCAGACTCCAGTCACTCTGAGTGGAAGTGCCAGCTAACTAATCAGTTGTTGGGACCCGCCCACTGACTTTTGACAGCGAGGTTTGACTGATAAAATAAATTTGTGATGCACTGACAAAGGCCAAATTAACTAAATTAAATAAAGTAATCTTTAAATAATTACCTAAATGTGCCATTAATTTAATGAATAATTAAATTAATCAATAAATTATGAAATAATAAAATCATCCATTATTTAAATCATGAAATAATAAAATCGACCATTATTCAAATCATGAAATAATAAAATCGACCATTATTTAAATCATGAAATAATAAAATCAACCATTATTTAAATCATCAAATATTAAAATCAATAAGTTTAATCAATTCAGTTCAACTTAATCATTTATACAGCACATTCAAAATTAATTTTAAAATTATTTGAATAAATGACTAAATTTATATTAAATTGAACAATGACAAATGTAATAACACATGATTTATGTATTTAATTCCAATTATGATTAATTACTTCCTAAATCCCACCCATGCACTTTGCCAAGATGTTTTGTTTGATAGTGATGATGTTTTTTAACCAATCTTACTCAAATTTGAGACACATGTGCTTGTCCATCTCCTGAAGAGGTGTACCAAATGGTGTGCTGATTTGGCTAAACACTCTTAAAGTTGCAAAAATGTGTTGAGCTCTGCGAAAAATGTCAAGTTAATCTCACTTATGCCATCCATCCATCCATTTTCTACCGCTTATTACCTTTTGGGGTTGCGGGGACGCTGGCGCCTATCTCAGCTACAATCGGGCGGAAGGCGGGGTACACCCTGGACAAGTCGCCACCTCATCGCAGATCTCACTAATGGTGTTTATATATAGAAAAAAAAGTCAGAAAAATAATAGTGCGCTGCATTTCAGGAGTGAATGTTATTTTACAGTGTGTTCACAGTTTTTCCCTTCGAAGGTCACATACTAAAAAATATGTATATATAGCTAATTGATTATTTATAATACTCAAATGTAATATCTTGATAAATGGGAAAAATGGTCAAAATGTTGAATATCTACACTACTATTCTATTGTGCACTCTTTCTGAGCCTTTAATTGTTCTCTTGGTCTGAATCCTTTATCTGCTCATTTATATCTTAAAAAACAGCTTGCAGGTGACAAAGTGTATTATTATTATGTAGTTTTGCATTAAAATTTCAATTTGTTCTACTTTTAATCAGTTTTTGCACTAAACCCAAATGTGTATTCTTATTTGTACTTGCTCCTGTTAATTAAGTCTGCACACGTTTCCCCTGTGACCTACTGGGCTGCTGAGGAGAAGTTTCCATTTATTAGTCAGCAATTCTTCCATGTCCCTTGGTGCTAATTGTTTTGCTGCCTTTTACCAAGTACCTCTCTGGGCATCAGACAGGAATAAACTGACATACGTGTAAATTCATGTAATTGTCACACAGCGCAACATTATTAAACCTATATTCAATATTGCTGTAGATTTGTGTGTTTATGCAATAGGTGACTTTTATGCGTCCCTAAAACTTACGGTCATGAGAAAACATTACTGTACATCATACTGGCAGCTACAATTTCCATCTTAAAGATCTAAAAACGACGGCGTGGCGCAGTGGAAGTCACGTCCGTTGTGTCCTGAGCAAAACACTTTACCCTTGCTCCTGATGGGTGCTGGTTAGCGCCTTGCATGGCAGCTCCCTCCATCAGTGTGTGAATGTGTGTGTGAATGGGTAAATGTGGAAGTAGTGTCAAAGCGCTTTGAGTACCTTAAAGGTAGAAAAGCGCTATACAAGTACAACCCATTTATCATTTTAAAAAATTATTTGGGAATGTCAGGCGGGCCAGATTGAAAAGCTTGTGGCCCGTTACGCTTAATTTGCCCAAGTCTGGTGTAAATTTTAATCAGAAAATGTCGTATTGCTGTTCTGTTCCTGGGTGTTCCAATCGTTCAAATCGAGAGATAGAAAATAGCTTTCATAGAGTCCTGAAAGAAGTGGCTCATAAAGGTACTAAAGTCAGGGAAAAACAAAAGTGTGTGGAAGGAAATGGCTCTTCAATATATCACTTTCATCACCTTGTGGAATACAATCGGACCATGCTCGTGTCAACAGCAATCACTTTGGAAAATGTGTGTTTGAACATTTGATTTGTTTGAAAAACAACATGTAATGTAATCGAGTTTATCCTCTCCTATATTAGTGATGTTTGATAACAGAATAAACGTAAGAAAAGGACAAAAGATCACATTAGTTTTTTTGTTCTTTTGTGGTTGCTGTGCCTAAATATAACTTCTGTAAAACATGCTTGTACAAATAAACTAGGTCCAAGTAATTAATATTGTGATTGTTGGTCCAATCCACCATATTTTCGTTGTCGATTTTCATAACAGAAACTAAAGGCTTTGTTGTTGTGCAGGAAAGAAAAGTTCTTTATTCGACACAGATGATCACATTATAGCGTGTTTAGTGACATTTGTCGGCATCAACAAAATATCCTTAATAGTATCAATAAACTAGATGACTCAACAGCATATACTTAACCTTGATATCGCTAGCAAACATTGCTGAACAACAGGGATACTGTATGTATTGCTAAATAACGAGACAAAATATAAACTTCACACCATAAAAACCCCTGCGGACACGAATTGTAAATGAGACTAGTATTTGTAGCAGGAAATGAACTTCAAACAAACTTAGTCCTTTTCTCATTAGTGTCACGATTACAGCAGCACCGCACTTGTTATGTCAATCAAGTACGTTACAGCTGGCGATGCACAAATAAGTCCAACTTTGTCTTTCCTTAATTTGTGGACCCCCCAGATATAAAGACATGATGTGCCTTCAAGCTTTTCTTCTTTAAATACCGTAAGTGTCAAATGGAGTAAGGTAGCAGTAACCGCTTGGTGATGATAAATGGTTTTAAAATTTTTTTGAATATATTTTTCTTAAGAGTGTAAAAATCCACTCCATCCCATTTTTTATAATCACTTTCATATTTGTGTGTACCCCGCCTACCGCCCGAATGCAGCTGAGCTAGGCTCCAGCGACCCCAAAAAAGGGACAAGCGGTAGAAAATGGATGTATGGATGGATGACTGATTGATTGATTGATTTACTGTATTAAACTGTGGTGCCGTTTTGGCATTTACAGTAATACACCGAAAAATCTACAGTTGTTGATTTGCTGTAAAAAAAAAAAAAAATCAAACAAACTAGCAGCACAGGTGCCAAAAATTTTACTGTAAAATTGCAGGTTTGTTATTTACAGTAAAAGAACAAAGGTAAATTTTACAGTAAAATTCTGCAACTGAGCTGCCTATTTTTTTTTTTTTAACCCTAAAAACAGCAGTACTATTTTTCCATTTACAGTACTGTACACAGCATTTTGAGGTGAAATTATTACAACTTGTACTATATATTTTTTTGCATTTTATTTTTTAAAAACCTACTAAAAAATATTCGCTGTTAGAAGCGGCCCCCAAACATAACTGCGATTTAGTTGATTAAAAAAAAAAAGTAACCAGTAACAAATGTGTCCGCATCGTTCAATTTTCTGCGTCATGAAGTTGATTTTATGAATTATTGTAACCCACAGGTGTCACTAAAATCAAATTATCAGCCCATTTAAAAAAACATAAGTCTGTCATAAGGTTACTGTTTTTCTATTTATACCTGCAATTTTTTGGGAAAAATTTCACTTGATCAAGCCCTTTTCTAATATTCCAAACTAGAAAATAACAATAACAAAAGTACACTATGAGTCGAATAATTAATCAATTATGTCAGCACTAAAAGATGAGCCTGTTTTGATGCTAAGATAAATGTTATGTTGTGACGTTGTATTTTATTTTTTATCATATTGCATATGTATTGTTTGCTTTTTTATTTTTATTGAACATTTTAATTTTTCACTGCCTTTTTTTACATCATGGCCAGCGGACTACTAGTTCTGGCTTTTTTAACCATGTGTAGTAATGTGTTTTTATGAAATTGCATTGTCGCCTTTGATATATCCATCCATCCATCCGTCCATCCATCCATCCATCCATTCATCTTCTTCCGCTTATCCGAGGTCGGGTCGCGGGGGCAGCAGCCTAAGGAGGGAAGCTCAGACTTTCCTCTCCCCAGCTACTTTGTCAAGCTCTTCCCAGGGGATCGTGAGGCGTTCCCAGGCCAGCCGGGAGACACAGTCTTCCCAACGTGTCCTGGGTCTTCCTCATGGCCTCCTACCGGTCGGACGTGCCCTAAACACCTCCCTAGGGAGGCGTTCGGGTGGCTGACATAAACTAATCAAATCTAATGTGGCCTTACAAAGTGAGACCTACACTGTTACAATGTCCATTTCTCAGATGCTATACATGTATGATGACTGAAATATGCTGATAGCAACCTAACCCCCCCCATCCACCCCCAACAGTAATGTTGGCATGTAGCTCCGGCCTCTGTAGCTTCCACTCCCTCCCCTTTGTTGCAAGTTTTGTTGATTCTATGTAACTTGTTTATGTGTGCTATGGCTATGAGGTTTTTTTTTCCTTGTCCTCAGTCTGGGCCCCTCCCTGGAGTCCAGCCTTTGACTGAATACCCCCCCCCCCCCCCAACATCCGTAAATAATTCAATGTATATACTCTGATGATTAGCTCTTATGATGACTTTGTTGAAAAGCTATATATAGTATAGCTTGGTTGGTAGAGTGGCCGTGCCAGCAACTTGAGGGTTCCAGGTTCGATCCCCCGCTTCCGCCATCCTCGTCTCTGCCGTTGTGTCCTTGGACAAGACACTTTTACCCACCTGCTCCCAGTGCCGCCCACACTGGTTGAAATGTAACTTATGTATTGGGTTTCCCTATGTACAAACCCTGTTTCCATATGAGTTGTGAAATTGTGTTGGATGTAAATATAAACGGAATACAATGATTTGCAAATTCTTTTCAACCCATCTTTAGTTGAATCCACACTGGTTGAAATGTAACTTATGTATTGGGTTTCCCTGTGTACAAACCCTGTTTCCATATGAGTTGTGAAATTGTGTTAGATGTAAATATATCATTGCTTACGTGCAGTGATTTCTCCAGATTCTCTGAACCTTTTGATGATATTACGGACCGTAGATGGCGAAATTCCTAAATTCCATGCAATAGCCCATTGAGAAATGTTGTTCTTAAACTGTTTGACAATTTGCTCAAGCATTTCTTCACAAAGTGGTGACCGTTTCCCAATCCTTGTTTCTGAATGACTGAGCATTTCACGGAAACTGCTTTTATACCCAATCATGGCACCCACCTGTTCCCAATTAGCCTGCACACCTGCAGGATGTTCCAAATAAGTGTTTGATGAGCATTTCTCAACTTTATCAGTATTTATTGCCACCTTTCCCAACTTCTTAGTCACGTGTTGCTGGCATCAAATTTTAAAGTTAATGATTATTTGCGCACAAAAAAGTGTTTATTAGTTTGAACATCAAATATGTTGTCTTTGTAGCATATTCAACTGAATATGAGTTGAAAATTGTTTGCAAATCATTGTATTCCGTTTATATTTAGAACTAACACAATTCCCCAACTCATATGGAAACGGGGTTTGTAAAAACACTTTGAGTCACTAGAGAAAAGCGCTATATAAATATAATTCACTTCACTATTCGGGTGTTACCATTTAGTGGTCAATTGTACGGAATATTTACTGTACTGTGCAATCTACTAATAAAAGTTTCAATCAGTCAATCAATCAAACCCTCAGTGAAAACGACTTTGACACCACTGTCTTAATGTTAAACAGGGGCGTCGCCAGACAGATTTCACTGGGGCACGTGCCCCAGTGTTGATCTGCAGTGCCCCAGTGAAAATTTCACCAATAAAAAAAAAAAGCTTCAGAGTTTTAAGTCTACATAACATGGACAACAGCGCACATACTACTTAGTATGGTAATTGTTTGCTACTGTATTCACTCCATCCAACAATGAGCACATGGCTAATTAATATGGTAATTTATTCACGTGTGGAGACTTCTGTTGAGAGAGAGAGAGAGGGGGGGGGGGGATACGAATCACTGCTGAGATAAGTAACGTTAGCCAACAACAATTTGTTAATTATATTATTTTGATATGGATTTGACTCAAACTGTAACCTAGATGGATATCAGAAAGTTATTCGCCAGCAGCAGGGAAGAAGCAGCAAGGAATGAGAGATGTAAGTGAAGTCCTAGCTAGCTAGGCAACATCATTGTCTTAAGTTGATGCTAAGTTAGCTAACGTTATTCCTTGTATCAAGACAAACATATTCATTTGCTGTATGAGCTGTCGGGGGAATTTCCAATCAACATGAAACATAATGTTGGTTATTGTCTGCTGGTTCTGCATCAATGATGATTTAGAGTAAGCATGTGTGAGTTGAGTGCTTCTCAAATGGTTTATCTTCAGGAGGAAAAACATTTTTCCATATCATCAAGTCGTGAGCCAAATTTTTAAATCATTCAAGTTTATTTCACAGAAAAATAGCACCGTAGACTTGTCTTGTTAATCGGTGTGACTTTGACTAAAATAATCTTGTTTTGTCACCAGAAAAATGGCTACAGTTAAAGCATCTGGTTTTGTTTCCAGAAAAAATAGTAACATTTCTGTATTTATTTTCAGAAAGATGGCTGAAAATATCGGGTTTGGTTACCCCATTTAGATTTTTTAAAAATATATTTCCATGTCTGTTCTGAGTCCTCCTCCAACTTGTTAGTCAGTTTGCCTTTTGCTAAAATATTCACTAATAGTCACTAGAAAAATGGCTAAAAATATCTGGTTTTGTTGCCACAATTTGATTTTTTTCTCCCTAAACTTTTTTTTTTTCATGCACACATCTGACTGCCACTCACCGAAAATGACACACAATCCACTTTTATGTCACGACCCAGCAGTTGGGAACCACTGGTCAACTGTATAACAGTTACTGTAATATTTCCATGTCTGTCCAGAGTGATTGACCACTTTGCAAAAATGAAAAGGAGACGTTACAGTTTACTTCTCAGAAAATGATTCCCTGAACAGACACACAACAGTTGTTCATTTATTCTACTACTGTGGCTTTATTGTTTTGTGTATATTTTATAGTTTCGTGTATCTGAAATAGGATTCGCCACATTGCCATAAATGGAAATTCAGTAATATAAAAGAACCCAGAGATGTAGGGGTGCTTTATTTTTTGTTTTACTTTTGTAGATGTTATATTTGCAGATGATTACTGCAATAAATATTTCAAAAAGATTCATTGCTCTTCCTTTTTGCTTTTACCAGTAGCAGTTTAGAAGTCTGGGGTAAAAAAGTGCACAAGTAGGTCAAATGCATTAGTTAATTTCAGGTCAAATGCATTAGTTAATTTCAGGTAGTTAATCAAAGATCCATACAACATAATCTGATATGATTTCATAGTTTAAAGGACTATTTATGTATTTTTTATGATAAATAAGAGCTAAAAATGTTTTTGCTTGCGCACTTTGCACGCTCACATGAATTATTTGTGCCCCAGGTGTGCCCCAGTACAGTATTAGGTCTAGTGACGCCCCTAATGTGAAACCCAATTTAAAGTGCGTGACGTGTATTTCAGCGAGCCTCCACATTGTGAACATTTAAGTGCGTGGGATTGTGACTCAGCCAACGCCGATTGTCGACGAGCACGGCGGCATTTTGCACCGTGCGTGGTGCGCGCGCCTTCCCGCGTGCCCACGCCTAGTACGGACATCCGAGCTGCTACGTCAAGCCCGACAGGAGGCTACGGCACTCACGGCCACCATCACGGAGGAAGTAAGTGAGGATTTTGCGTGGAAGACGTGTAATGACGATGAAGATGATGCGTTTAATGGCGGCCGCCAGCGCGCTGTAGAGGACGAGGATGAGCAGGCGGCCATCGGTGCTCGCCTTGGCGGTACTCCTGCTGAGTGTATCCCCGGACAAGACTGACGGCAGCGGCGGATCGGCTGCGGGTTCTGCACCGCAGCCCAGGTGGCGCCACGGCAACGACAGCCATGAAAGCGCCACTTCCAGCTTCTTCACCAGCGCGTCCGAAGAGCCGCCGCCGCTGTGCGCCTACCAGGTGACGGAGGGCGGCGTCGGCGGCCCGCTCTGCTTCCGCCACCCGCTGCCGAGCTACACGTGCCAGGGGCCGGACTGCAGGTCGGCGGTGTCCTCGGGCAGCCTCGCGGCTAACCTCCTCCTCAACGGCAGCGTGCTGCTCCAGTGGCGGCGAGACAGCGACGTCCCGGGGTTGTCGAGTCTTTTCGCCGGGCGCCGCCACCGACGCCGCGGCTACGAGCTGAGCTGCTGGTGGAACGGCAGCTACACGCAGTTCGAGTGCGCCGGCGTCCACCTGGGCGCGGGCTGCAGCGACTTCCTGCTGACGGAGCTGCACGAAAGCATCCCCTACCGCGTGTGCCTGCGGGCCGCAGCCCGGAGGAGCGGCGGGCGCGGGGACTGCGTGGAGTTCGTCCTGCCGCCATCCGGGATGCAGGATATCGTCATCGCCATGACGACAGTCGGGGGAGCCATTTGCGTGATGTTGGTCATCATCTGCTTGCTGGTGGCGTACATCACGGAGAACATCATGAGCCCCTCCACGCAGCACACCTACTCGTACCGCACGCACTCGCGACACTGAGGTCACCGCCATCCCATGTCACGTCCATCGAGCGCAGCATTAATGTACGGCAGGGGTGTCCAAATTGCGGCGTAGGTGCCATCTTCTGCCCGCAATCTTTTTTTCTTTTCTTTTTATTGGCCCTAACATTTAAAGGCCTACTGAAATGAGATGTTCTTATTTAAACGGGGATAGCAGGTCCATTCTATGTGTCAAACTTGATCATTTCGCGATATTGCCATATTTTTGCTGAAAGGATTTAGTAGAGAACATCCACGATAAAGTTCGCAACTTTCGGTGCTAAGGGAAATGCCCTGCCTCTACCGGAAGTCGCAGACGATGACGTCACATATTTGATGGCTCCTCACACATTCACATTGTTTTTAATGGTAGCTGTCACGCCAAATTTCTTCTCCCTACAAACACCCCCCTCCCATTTACTTCCGGGGTCATGATTAATACAGACGTTTTGTTAACTCTATATTATAAAAAATATAACGCTATATTATAAAAATACAGACGTTTTGTTAACGCTATATTATAAAAAAAATTTAAAAACTATTTACAAACACAAGCTATGGGATGACATAAGAGGAAACGTGACCTGGAAGTAAATGCGTCATCCCATAGCTTGTGTTTGTAAATTGTTTTTTAATTTTTTTTATAATACCGCGTTAACAAAACGTCTGTATTTTTATAATATAGCGTTATATTTTTATAATATAGCGTTAACAAAACGTCTGTATTAATCATGACCCCGGAAGTAAATGGGGGCGGAGGGGGGTTGTAGAGGGGAAGAAATTTGGCGTGACAGCTCCTCACATATTCACATTGTTTTTAATGAGAGCCTCCAACAAAAAGTGCTATTCGGACCGAGAAAACGACAATTTCCCCATTTATTTGAGCGAAAATGAAAGCTTTGTGTTTGAGGATATTGATAGCGATGGACTAGAAGAAAAAAAAAGATTTAAAAAAATAAGTAAAAAAAAAAAACGCGATTGCATTGGGACGGATTTTGATGTTTTTAAAGACATTTACTAGGATAATTCTGGGAAATCCCTTATCTTTCTATTGTGTTGCTAGTGTTTTAGTGAGTTAAATAGTACCTGATAGTCAGAGGTGTATGTCCACGGGTGTGCTGACGCCAATGTCTCAGGGGAGCCGACGGCAGCTTTATGGACGGCACAAGCTCAGCTTTTCTCCAGTAAGAAGCGAGTTTTTACCACAATTTTCTCACCGAAAACTGCTGGTTGACATTCCGTCGTGATTCATGTTTGCTTGACCGCGCTCTGATCCATAGTAAAGTTTCACCTCCAGGAATCTTAAAAAAGGAATCACCATGTGTTTGTGTGGCTAAAGGCTAAAGCTTCTCAACTCCATCTTTCTACTGTGACTTTTCCAATATTAATTGAAAAAATTGCAAAAGATTCAGCAACACAGATTTCCAAAATACTGTGTAATTATGCCGTTAAAGCAGACGACTTTTAGCTGTGTGTGTGTGCAGTGCTCATATTTCCTTAAAACCCATGACGTCTTGCGAACTCCCGGGAAATTTAAAATTGTAATTTAGTAAACTAAAAAGGCCGTATTGGCATGTGTTGCAATGTTAATATTTCATCATTGATATATAAACTATCAGACTGCGTGGTGGGTAGTAGTGGGTTTCAGTAGGCCTTTAATAATAATAATAATAATAATAATGGATTAGATTTTTTATCGCGCTTTTCTATTGTTAGATACTGAAAGCGCTCACAGAGAAGTGAAAACCCATCATTCATTCACACCTGGTGGTGGTAAGCTACATCTGTAGCCACAGCTGCCCTGGGGTAGACTGACGGAAGCGTGGCTGCCAGTTTGCGCCTACGGCCCCTCCGACCACCACCTATTCATCCATTCATCATTCATTCACCAGTGTGAGCGGGACTTGGGGCAAGGGTGAAGTGTCCTGCCCAAGGACACAACAGCAGCGATTTGGATGTAAATGGGTGGGAAGCGAACCTGCAACCCTCAGGTTTCTGGCATGGCCGCTCTACCCACTACGCCATGCCACATTTGTTATTGTGCGTCATAAGGTTGATTTTGTAAATTACTGTGACCAACAGGTGTCACTAAAATCAAATGACCACCCCACTTAAAAAACAGAAGTCTGTCATAATAAGTCTACTGTTTTTTTTATACCTGCAATTGTTTTTCAATAATTTCACTCAATCAAGCCGTTTTTTAATAATACAAGCTAGAAAATAACAATACATAATGAGTCGAATAATAATGGTTTTGGCCAATAGTCCAATATCATTATATAGTATCAGAAGTGAGTTCTTCTTACATACAAATGCCCGTCCATCCATCCATTTGAGGAAAATACGGTTAATAGTGCAACAAAAACTAATAATGCTATATTTCAGTTTGGGGGTTTTTATTGGGCGGTATAGCTCAGTTGTTGAAGTGGGCGTGCCAGCAACTGGAGGGTTGCAGGTTTGATCCCCCTTTTCGGCCATCCTAGTCACTTTACCCACCTGCTCCCAGTGCCACCCACACTGGTTTAAATGTAAAGTAGATATTGGGTTTCACGATGTAAAAGTGCTGTGAGTCACTAGAGAAAAGCACTATATAAATATATTTCATTTCACTTTTTATTGGCCCTGACATTTATTATTAATGAGATGTATATTACAGGTGTTACATGTTGATTTGTTAGCTCAGCACAGTGTTTCTTAATTATCATGGAGCCAATTTAACATCCCTTACGGCAGTGGTCCCCAACCACCGGGCCACGGCCCGGGACCGATTAGTACCGGGCTGCACAAGAAAAAATGTTTTAAATAAAAATAAATACTTTTTTTTAAATTATTAAATCAACATAAAAAACACAATACATACATTATATATCAATATATATCAATACAGTCTGCAGGGATACAGTCCGTTAGCACACATGATTGTATTTCTTTATGGGGGAAAAACTAACAAAAAAATGGGGGGGTGTTTTTTATTTGTATTTATTTATTAAATTTTATTTTTTTTCTTGTGCGGAATACCCCAAGGTTGGGAACCACTGCCCTACGGCACACCATGCACCGACAGAAATGGCTTACTCCTGCCATCTACTGGGAGAGCACGGAATTTTTCATGTGGTAGGCTAGCAGCTACACAACAGCTAAGCACACAATAATGCACAAGCAAGGCATATGACAAAAGGGTCTTTAACTGAACAATATTTAAGTCTAGAACAGTACATTTGTCGGTATATAAACAAGTATTAAGTCATTATAGTTGATTTAAAAAAAAGGATCCGGTAACAAATGTGTTCGCATCTTTCAATTTACTGCATCATGAGGTGGATTTAATAAATTGTTGTGACCAACAGGTATCACTAGAATCAAATTATCACACCATTTAAAAAACATAAGTCTGTTACTGTTTTTTTTTTACCTGCAAATGTTTTTGAGTAATTTCACTTGATCAAGCAATTTTTTTAATATTCTAAACTATCCAGCCATCAATTTTCTACCGGTTGTCCCTTTTTTGGGGTGGCGGGGGGTGCTGGAGCCTATCTCAGCTGCATTTGGGCGGAAGGCGGTGTACACCTTGGACAAGTTGCCACCTCATCGCAGGGCCAACACATATAGACAGACAACATTCACACTCACATTCACACACTAGGGCCAATTTAGTGTTGCCAATCAACCTGTCCCCAGGTGCATGTCTTTGGAGGTGGGAGGAAGCCGCAGTACCCGGAGGGAACCCACGCAGTCATGGGGAGAACATGAAAACTCCACACAGAAAAATCCAGAGCACGGAATTGAACCCAGGACTTCTCAGGACCTTCGTATTGTCAGGCACATGCACTAACCCCTGGTCCACTGTACTAGAAAATTTGGCGTCAGATGAAAAAATCTTCCCTGCCTTCAATCGTCTCCATCTGACAAAGGCATTCCCGATACAAATCCTTGTTTTGTTCCTGGCTTTGTCATGAATAAGTTGAGAATCATAATGATGCCTTTTTAGATTTACTAAGGTCTGACATGTTCAGTAACTTTACCGGTGGCAGGAGCCAGACAAATGTGGCGGTGCGTAACTGGCAACCTGGATGTGACACACTCACAGACTTTTCAATTGGTCAAACGGTGGAGAGCAAGGCATTGAAATGAAAACAATAGCAAGATTTCGGGGCTGTAAATCTAATTTTGAAATGAGCATATCCTGGCTGAACTACCGTTATCAGTTATAAAGGTATTCGAAAATAACTTGATTTATTAATGCCTTTTAATGGCTATTGAAAGATGACTTGACATAAAATTACTACATATGGCTCCTTTAAGTAAAATAATTACTATTACCTTAAACTACAGTGTTGCAATAAACTCACTGGAATATCGGGAAATTTGATAAAAGTACAAATGAGAAATCTGATACCAGTACCCACCTTGGTATCAATACTTTCGATATTTCCATAGACACACCAACCCTTAATAATGCAAAACAATCTGTAGAAAAGAGTAAATCGGAGTCGTGGTTTGATTGTCAGGCTAACTCTACGAAGACGCGGAAGGAGATTTTTACAACAAAGTTCTAAAGCTTAGTGATGGATATATCAGTTTGTAGGTGGGTTTATTTTTTTCCCTTCGCGTTCATATTTTGCTGTGTTTGTTGCATTTTTGTTGCGTTTCAGTTGATTGTAAAATATATCGATGGAGGTGTGACGTTCACATGTTGTCAATATTCAGTGTTTTATCATTCATAGTTAATATTGTAGATCCCACATTCTTTATTTTCATGTACGTTCTGGGTGTCTCATTCAGTCCATTCCGTCAGGCAAATCATATTGTCTAAAAATAAAATTTCCTATCGATAACGTGACATCATCAGGTGCACACTCAGTCAGTTCGTGCACGACGGGAAAAAAATGGCAAACTCGTTGGGGAAACGTAAAATAGACTCTGATTGTAGAGTTTTTAAGCATCAGTGGACAATGTAAGGAAAAGGCAGTTTTGTCTAATCTGCAATGAGACAGATTTTATATATATATATATATATATATTTATATATATATATATATATATATAGTTGGGCTTCACAGTGAAAGAGGGGTTAGTGCGTCTGCCTCACAATACGAAGGTCCTGAGTAGTCAGGGTTCAATCCCGGGCTCGGGATCTTTCTGTGTGGAGTTTGCATGTCCTCCCCGTGAATGCGTGGGTTCCCTCCGGGTACTCCGGCTTCCTCCCACTTCTAAAGACATGCACCTGGGGATAGGTTGATTGGCAACACTAACTGTGAGTGTGAATGTTGTGTGTCTGTGTTGGCCCTGCGATGAGATGGTGACTTGTCCAGGTTGTACACCGCCTTCCGCCCGATTGTAGCTGAGATACGCACCAGCAAACCCAAAGTGAATAAGCGGTAGAAAATGTATGGATGGATATACAGTATATAGTTGAGGTTAATGTGGTGTATCCATTATAGAGTGCTTGAAACAGGGGTAGATTGGAATATACGTTAGGTCAGGAAAAAACACATAGGCTTTTTCATCCCTACAAGCCTGTTTTGCAGGTTTCCTAGCTCTTCAGGGGATTTCCTGAATATATATAGCCCGGCCCCTGGCCAAATTTATTTAACCCAATGATACGCCCGGATTGGGGACTCCTGCCTTAGCATATATGATATACATTGGATATATTATCTGTAATGTACAAAATGTGCCAAAGTAAAACCGCCCTCTTCAATTGCTTTGTCTGCTGCAATCACTGAAGAGTTTGGACACCCCTGTTCTGTATGGTGTACATCGTGTTTCTCCTTCAAACCTTTTGGGAAGTCCCATGACGTTTGAGGACGTCCATGTTTTGTGCCACTTCAGAGACGTTTCCCTCGAAAAATTTGGCTTTGGAAGCTTCCCTTTCCCTTAGTCTTTCTGTGTTGTGTTCAAGGCCAGTCAGGGAGTGTGTTCATCAGTACGCCGGCAGCAAAGAGCAATATGATTCATGAAAGGCTTTGAAATACATCCCATTAGCTGATGTTTGTGTCCTCATTGTAAAAGACACTCCAGTGAATCACATTCCTCTGTATAAAGGGCAATACGATCTCTAAATACTGTACCAAACTCCGTGACCTACAATACTTTTGTGTCCTTCAGTCAGACAATAAAGTATCCTGTGATTATTTACTGATTATGTATTTGTGTCCGCACCGAAGAGATTGGCTGTGTGTTAAAATTTCACACTTACAAAACCACACAAAGAAAACCATCACCGGCTGTGTGGCCATAGAAAAATATTTGTTAAATCGTCTAATTAGGAGATTGTTTAGAGCGGAGGTCTTCTACGTTGTCTAAGCTAAAGACCCCCAAACTGATGGACCCTGTACTTAAATTTCTTGTAAAAAAAAAAGTGTTTTATATTAAACTGGTCATAAAGGTACCTTATTGTTGTGCAATACTAAGATGTTCAAATAATAGCAGTAGTGCCGCTATAGCTAGCTGACAATTAAAGTGCTAATTGCTACCTGGCAACTAGCTCGATATTCGCTAGCAACTAGACCGCCAGTCGCTAGCTGGCAACTAGTCTGCAAATAAATCACTAGCTGGCAACTGGTGCGCTAATCATAGCTGACTACTAAAGTATTGATCAGTAGCTGGTAGGATTGTACGGTATACCGGTACTAGTATAGTACCACGATGCTAATTAATCATATTTGGTACTCTAAAAAGTACCGGGGAATTAATAATCAATTGTTACAGCTGGTCCTTTATAATGTTGACAAAATAATAGAATGGAAAATGACACAATATGTTACTGCATATGTCAGCTGACTAATTAGGAGCCTTTGTTCGCTTACCTACTAGTAAAAGACAAGTTGTTTTGTATGTTCACTATTTTTTTTATAACATAATTGTAGTAACAAACATATGTTTAATGTACCCTAACTAAGATTTTTTTTGTTAAAATATAGCCAATAATAAGGGTTTTTAAGGTCCCCTTTATTTAGAAAAGTATTGAAAAGTATCGGAATACATTTCGGTACCCGTACCAAAATATTGGTATCGGGACAACACTAGCAGCTGGCAACTAGAGGGCTAATCAGATGCTGGCAACTACAGTGCTAATCGCTAGCTATTTTTAATGCAAACATTAATGCAATAATATATGTTCTTATTTTAAAACTGCAAGGTACTGTGAGTAGGGTGTCCATGCTAATGCTGTTTATAAATAACAGTACAGTGTGTTGGATCAACATTAGTATGGAGTTTTTTCTTGCTCTGATGTGGGATCAGAGCCAAGGATGCCGTGCAACCCTTTGAGGGATTGGTGATTAAAAAGCTATATAAATGAACTTTGATTGATTGATTGATCGATTGATTGATAAATAATTTTATAAATTTTATTTAAGGTAAATAGTGCATTTACGCCACTATGCACAGCATTTTAACCCAATTACAAATGTTTATTAGTAGGCCATGCAAACCCATGGATTGCCTTATTTTAGTTGTCTCATACTACCAAAACTGTTATTGTGATTAATTTGAGTTATAATAAATGTATATAACACAATATAACTGAAATAAAATTGTATTTACTATTTTGTCTTATTTTAAAAGGGCCAACACAGATAGACAGACAACATTCACACTCACATTCACACACTAGGGCCAATTTAGTGTTGCCAATCAACTTATCCCCAGGTGCATGTCTTTGGAGGTGGGAGGAAGCCGGAGTACCCGGAGGGAACCCACGCAGTCAAGGGGATGCTAAGCCTGGGATTGAACCCCAGACCACTCAGGACCTTCGTATTGTGAGGCAGATGCAGTGAGGAACTCCTTATATTAAAAATATATTATCTAACTTTGTCTTAAATAAAAAAATTCTTTAAAAAAATTCTTATTTTATTAACATTATACTGTTTTCTAGTTATTTTTATTTGAAACACATCAATTTGTTTTATAAATCCTTATCCATTCTTCTCAAAGTATTATTTAATTTGTATTTCGTATTGTGTTCTCTTAAAGTTATTATTAGCTTTGGGTTAACCAATTTATATTTCTTAGGAGAATGACAATTGTCGAGTATTTGTTTAGAAACTTTTTTCTTATTTTAAAAGTTGTTGGGGTTTTTTGTCAATTTAACTAAAATACAATTTGACATGCTATTTTTGGCCCTACACTGTTCGCTACAATACTAATTCAACAATTTCAAACATTGTTTGTATCTGTCTACTATTAGTCAGTACCTTTAACGACATGCAGTCAAAGAACATGCAAAAATATAAATACATACTTCAAATTGGTTGGTGTATTTTGTTCAAATTTGAATTTCAGTGCCAGCTCTCTCCGCTTTTGAGTTGCTTACCTTTAAAAAAAAAAACGCACAAATGTAAACAAATGTCTCCTTTTTTTAGTATAGTCTATATGTTGTTTAATACACATTGTTTTAAGTATTAATTTTAACTTAGAATAGTATTGAATATACCTACCTTCAAATAATGCCTAACATCTGACCTAGAAAAGGTAACTCCATTGTGCCATTTAATGGAGCCAAATTGGTTGCTACTAGTAGATGTTGTCAGTTTGGTCAAAGATATTTTGGCTATTTACCAGAGGTGGGACCAAGTCATTGTTTTTCAAATCACAAGTCTCAAGTCTTTGACCTCGAGTCTCGAGTCAAGTCCCAAGTCAAGACAGGCAAGTCCCAAGTCAAGACAGGCAAGTCTCAAGTCAAGTCCCAAGTCCTGCATTTTGAGTTTCGAGTCATTTCAAGTCCTTCTAACCACAGACTAATACATTTACACAGATTATGTATGCTTTTAAAACGCTGTATGTATTCACAGTATAATAAAAAAATTGTGCTGAAATTGCACTTCATAATAGTACTATTAACCAGTTATTTTAAACATTTAACTCATTCCTTTACAGAATGAATACATTTGAAAAAACAAGTACAACTGTACTTATTTGCACAAAGGTGTTAACATTGTATTTCCATGGCATATAGCATTGTAACTAGTTCCACAGCAGTTTCTATCCTGTTCTTACCTTATCTCATTGATCTCATCTCATACTGTATGTGTGTTTATGTGTGCGTACACATGAAAAACATAACAAATACATAAAAATAACAAGGAACAGAGTTGTACTTTTTAGAATTCACGGCCCTATGGAAAATTAACCAGCCGCCACTGATTATGATGCATTCTCATTTTAGGCAAAGTATAAGACAATACTTTCTTAACAGTATAACTGTAATCAGGAATAAGTATTTTAGTAACAATATTCAAATACTAACTTTGTTGGGTATGACAGAATTTGCTGTTATTCTGAATCCAGTGAAACAGATTGGTGGTTTTAGCTGATGTAAAGACTTTCAGGTGTTTATATACGTTTATGTTTAAGTTGCCAGACACTTTTATCCAAAGCAACATACATGAAAAATATGTTTAAAACAATCACTGTAAACATGATCATTTAAGGGAAGAATGTAATAGAAAATATTAATACAAAGTGTCAAGACAGAATAAACTCTCTGCTGTTGCAGCAACAGAAATACAGTCTATAAACTATATAGATATCTAATGTATTCATACACTGTTTATGTAGGATATATGCATGTACATATAACCTAATCATATTGTTTCTTCAACTTAGAAATAGCTGACCGTTTTTTCCCCTTCTCTGGGATTATTATTCCCAGTTTTGATCTTGGACATCTGGTTATTTATAGCATATAAGAATATTTTATTATTTTTAAGCAAATTATGAACACGCCAAAAAATGTGTCCTTTATCATAGTTACACGTATGACAAGAAAGCGCGTGAATATCGGTGGTATTCAGTGAGGTAATACGAATTAAATGTGCTGACAGTTCACTGCTCCTGCCAAATGAATTGCCCTGAGTGGAGCGGATCACCACTCCAAGATGACGGCCCCGCGTCTCGTCTGCGGCAATAGGCAGTAGCGCTCGATGCTGCGTCTACTTACAAGATGTCTATGGTTATAACGTTAGCAGTGAGTTTACAGCCTCACTGATTTAACTACACAGCAAATAAAAGTTATGTTACCCGGCCAATAAACGTTAGCTTACATTCAAAACTTACCCTTCTTTGTGCAACTTCAAATGTCGAACGAAGTTGTTGCGTCTCTGTCTGTAATCTTCCAACGAACCGGAGGCTTTGCATACGGCAATTCGTTTTTTGTTGACCAAGTCATAGTTTTTACACCCGAACAAAACAATTTTTGGCATAGCTTTTCCTCACTGGCGTGTTGTTTGAGAGCTTTTTCGTTGGTTTTCCTGCAATTTGATTGGCTGAATGCTGTGTAACGAAAATAACGCGGATGTAATTTGATTGGCTGTTGTTCTGACAGGTAGCGCACACACTGTCATCGCACAGACGCTGACAGACAGACAGATACTGAGCGCTCTTCAATAACTTTTTAATCGTTGGGTTTTGGGGAAAGTAGCAAGTCATGTCAAGTCAAAAGGCTCAAGTCCAAGTCAAGTCACAAGTCATTGATGTTAAAGTCCAAGTCGAGTCGCAAGTCTTTTTACATTTTGTCAAGTCGAGTCTAAAGTCATCAAATTCATGACTCGAGTCTGACTCGAGTCCAACTCATGTGACTCGAGTCCACACCTCTGCTATTTACTATTTTGCATTTTGCTTTATTTTCCTGGATATATAATGACCCTAAACTGATGGTATGTTTATATCAAAATAGCAGTGCTGTCTAATGCTTAACATAGTTTTTTGAATAATAATTGACACAATATTTTTAATTGACATTACGCTGTGGGAATATTTTTCTATGGAAGTATTATTGCAGGAAAATTATTTGCAAACATGTATCTCAACCTATGTGTGTGTAATCCAATTTGCATGCACGTGTACTAATGTGTGTGCCTGTATTAGAAATGCGTGGATAGGCAATTATATCATCCGCAACCACATCATTAAAGTCGTCATCCACCCGCCATGCACCCGAACCAATATTTTATCAAAACCACAACCACCCGCCACCCGCCACCCGCCTGTTGTTATATATCAGGGGTCGGCAACCTTTACGACTCAAAGAGCCCTTTTGACCCATTTCACAAAGTAAAGAAGACAATGGGAGGCGCAACCATTCTCGCGAATATCTGCTGGTGGTCACCCAGATAACAAGAATAAGGGCGTGCTATGAAGCCATTGCCTTTGACGCCTTCTACAACATGTACTAACTGCTTGCCAGTCCAGCAACATGTTGTATGTGGCTTCCACAAATACACGTACAAGATTGAAAGACATACTGGGCGATACAGGTTACACTGAAGGTTGTGATATAAACAACTTTAACACTCTTACTAATATGCGCCACACTGTGAACGCACACCAAACAAGAATGACAAACACATTTCGGGAGAACATCCTCACAGTAACACAACATAAACGCAACACAACAAATACCCAGAATCCTTTGCATCCATGACTCTTCCTGACTGTATTTTACACCCCCGGGCCCCCAACCCCGCCTACCTCAACCAACGCACGCATCCATGCACAACCTTATAAGTTTGGTGAACAAAATGAGACAGAAAAAGAAGTGGCATAAATCATATCCAGGGGGTTTACCTCGCTCGTCTGCGGGAAGAGACTGCCGTCGTCCCTGAATAGCTCGCACTCGGGCAGATTCAGTGGTAGTCTATTTTCCAATATTGCAGATTTCGTTGAGCTGTATCATTGGAAATGCATCTGCTTTGAGTGTCGCAGGATATCCACGAGGCATGATGTCTCCAAGGTACGTGAAAACTGTCGAAAAAACGGAAAATAACAAAGCTGATTTGACTTGGTGCGGGTAATAAGATTGAGAAAATGGCGGATTGCTTCATGTTTTGATGTCACGGGTGAAAGGTCATCGCTCGACAGGCTATCAATTGAAAGGCGTTTAAATCGCCAAAATCACCCTTTTAGAGTTCGGAAACCAGTTAACAAAACATATGGTTTTTCTCTGCAACATCAAGGTATATATCGAAGCTTACATAGGTTTGGTGATGATGTTCCCTTAAACCTTTCTCAGACACACGCTTATAATCCCCATATACTACTGTACAGTATATCAATCCATTTACTACCGCTTGTCCATTTTGGGGTCGCGGGGGGTGCTGGAGCCTATTTCAGCTGCATTCAGGCAGAAGGTGTGGTACACCCTGGACAAGTCGCCATCTCATCACAACACTACTGTATATTTTTTTCATAATAATAAACTTTGGCGTTTGCAGCTGACCAAGTTATCAATCCACTGTGCCTACATTTAACCAACTGGGGAAGACACTACACAATTCAAACCAATCAATTACGGCGGGTCTTGGCATCTCTTTTACACACCTCAGCTGTACGTTGTTTCTCATTGGTTTAATTTGCGTTGACGTATTACACGCTCACAGATCTAAATGTGTTCACTAAAATCGTACACGGCAGAAGTGCCGCAAAAGTCACGTATAAGTAGAGAGCCTGTAGGAGCCTAAATGCTGTTTAAGTTAATTTACGTGTTATGAAGGTGCTTTATGTTTATTCAGCCAAAATGGGACTATTTAATTTATTTGCATGATATGACAATGTATAAATTGCATGCTTAAGGTAATTATAAGGCTCATTTTATTTGTAATTATTACAAACCCTGTTTCCATATGAGTTGGGAAATTGTGTTAGATGTAAATATAAACGAAATACAATGATTTGCAAATCCTTTTCAACCCATATTCAGTTGAATGCACTACAAAGACAAGATATTTGATGTTCAAACTCATAAACTTTATTTTTTTTTTGCAAATAATAATTAACTTACAAATTCATGGCGGCAACATGTGCCAAAGTAGTTGGGAAAGGGCATGTTCACCACTGTGTTACATCACCTTTTCTTTTAACAAAACTCAATAAACGTTTGGGAACTGGGGAAACTAATTGTTGAAGCTTTGAAAGTGGAATTCTTTCCCATTGTTGTTTTATGTAGAGCTTCAGTCATTCAACAGTCCGGGGTCTCCCTGTCGTATTTTACGCTTCATTATGTGCCACACATTTTCGATGGGGGACAGGTCTGGACTGTAGGTGGGCCAGGAAATTACACGCACTCTTTTTTTACAAAGCCACACTGTTGTAACACGTGCTGAATGTGGCTTGATATTGTTTCGCTGAAATAAGCAGGGGCGTCCTTGAAAAAGACGGCGCTTAGATGGCAGCATATGTTGTTCCAAAACCTGTATGTACCTTTCATCATTAATGGTACCCTCACAGATGTGTAAGTTACCCATGTCCTGGGCACTAATGCACCCCCATACCATCACAGATGCTGGCTTTTGAACTTTACGTCGATAACAGTCTGGATGGCTTGCTTCCCCTTTGGTCCAGATGACACGATGTCGAATATTTCCCCCAAAAATTTGAAATGTGGACTCGTCAGACCACAGAACACTTTTCCACTTTGCATCAGTCCATCTTGGATGATCTTGGGCCCAGAGAAGCCGGCGGAGTTTCTTGATATTGTTGATAAATGGCTTTCACTTTGCATAGTAGAGCTTTAACTTGCACTTACCAATGTAGCGACAAACTGTATTTAGTGACAGTGGTTTTCTGAAGTGTTCCTGAGCCCATGTGGTGATATCCTTTAGAGATTGATGTCGGTTTTTGATACAGAGCCGTCTGAGGGATCGAAGGTCACGGTCATTCAATGTTGGTTTCCGGCCATGCCGCTTACGTGGAGTGATTTCTCCAGATTCTCTGAACCTTTTGATGATATTATGGACTGTAGATGTTGAAATCCCTAAATGTCTTGCAATTGCACTTTGAGAAACATTGTTCTGGAACTGTTTGACTATTTTCTCACGCAGTTGTGGACAAAGGGGTGTACTTCGCCCCATCCTTTCTTGTGAAAGACTGAGCATTTTTTCTGGAACCTGTTTTTATACCCAATCATGGCACCCACCTGTTCCCAATTAGCCTGCACACCTGTGGGATGGCCCATATAAGTGTTTGATGTGCATTCCTCAACTTTATCAGTAGTTATTGCCACCTTTCCTAACTTCTTTGTCACATCAAATTCTAAATTTAATGATTATTTGCACAAAAAAAAATGTTTATCAGTTTGAACATCAAATATGTTGTCTTTGTAGCATATTCAACAGAATATGGGTTGAGAGTGATTTGCAAATCATTGTATTCTGTTTATATTTACATCTAACACAATTTCCCAACTCATATGGAAACGGGGTTTGTACACTATAGACCGTACTGGGATGCGGAGTGTGAGATCCCCGACCAGGCCTTTTTGAAGGCCTCGCAGGGCAAAGCATCAGGCACTGCTGCTTCGGCACTGCATGGTCGACTTGATGAAAAGCGAAGAGAAGCGTTGGTCAGAGGCTGTCAACACCATCGACTTCACGCACTTCAGCCGGCTGCCATGCAATACAGTCAACAACCTGACTGACAGATCCAGAAGATTGCATCACCCATGCCCCATCGCTTCAAACTATATTGCATCCCAATTGGTAAAGAATAGGGTCTATGCAACAAAAGATCGCGAATCAGCCAATCCAATCCACTTTATTTATATAGCACATATGAACAATAAAAAAAGCTCACAACACGCATTGGGCTTTTGAGACGACTGGCTGGATCTAGCGGGGGTGCTGGCGGTGTTAGACTTCGTACAGCCACCCTTGCCTTGGTCCATTCTGCCACTGATTACTGCACAACTACTTGGTGTCGTAGTGCTCACACTCGACTCATATAAACGACGCTTTGCGTTAAGTGCAACAATCATTCCATCTTAGCAAGTATTCAACCATCTGAGCTTCGTCGCAAGAGAGTCACAGTGTCTCTAGCACGCCGAGCATTTGAGCCTCGGCACCTTCTTCATGACCGACTTCTATTTCCTCCTCTTAGAGGACACCGGCAGCTTAAATCAAGACACCCACTTGTCCCTGCTGCTTTGGAATTGCTAAATGACTTTAACTAGTGAAGCAAACTGGGCAGACTACAAATGGAACATAGAATGGTGGGGAAACTCTTCCAGATTCCATGATTACATACCTGAGACCAGTACATCACCACCGGGAATATGTTTTCCCAGGCCTGCTTGGGTCAGACTTGTACTGGCGTCGGCCTCTTCATCTCACCTATGTGCAAATGGGGTATGACTTAATCTGCGGCATGTGAGTCTGGTGCACAGGAACAGACTGCAAACTTCATCATAACATCCTGTCCCATATAACGTCATCCTAATGGGTATCGTGGTCTGGAGGCAGTGGCCAAGAGCTTGGTCAGTTGGCTGTTAAACACTTACCCAGCTGGATAGTGGTTACACCTCTAATCAACATCTTTATACAAATGAAGAAGAAGACTGCAGCCTGTCCTCGAGATAAGTTTGAAACCATTCTTGTGCTTGAGCAGATATTTTGAAATGCCAGAGTTTATTCCTCAAAACACTGTGGTCAACAGTATCAAAGGCCTTTTTGAGGTCTCGAAACACCGCACCCACTACTTGACCTTTATCAACAGCTCTTAATTCGAGAAAGTAACACTTAGCTGTGTCTGTGCTGTAATTTTGCCTGAACCCAAATTGTTGGGAATGGAGCAGTTGGTTTGACTTCAGGCGTTCTATTAGTTGTTCTGTAACTACCTTTTCCAAGATTTTAGACACAACAGGAAGGATAGAGATAGGCCTGTAATTGTTACTTGAGTCCTTTTCGCCTGTCTTGTGGATCGGTGTTAGTCCAGCGTTTTTTTCCGTCCTTCGAAATGTATTAAATCGAATAGAAAGATTTACTAGGTGTGTGATAGGCTTTTACATAGTATCCTGGTGCTTTCTAAGCAGAGATGTTCTAAGGTCATGAATGCCTTTTTGACATCGAGTTCCTCATGTTTGATATGATTGTATTCACTTCATCATTGACACTTCCTTCATGCAAAAATTATCAATATTTTCCAGATGTATGTCTTCTGGATAAAGTACTGTGTTATTGAATGTATTTGATATTTCATGTACTGAATCAATAAAAATAACTGTACAGAGCATTAGCCATAGACTCATTGTCGTTAATAATGCCTCTTTCTACCTCTAGAGTCAGTTTTTGCGGTTTTTACTTGGATTGGATAGGCCATTTATATGTTACCAAATTTTAGAGTTACTTCCCTTTGCCTCTTCATTGTTTTTAGCAAGATAATTAGTGTTGCTTCTTTGTAGCTGACTAACAACTTGATTTCTGAGATCAACAGTATTTTTTTGTTTTTAAGGATTTTTGGGTGGCGGCCTTATCAGGCTTTTTCATTGTTAAACCTTGGGAGAGAGTAGTTTTTTGCTCTCTTTATTCAGGTCTTTGTGTACTTTTTAATCAACTAATTCAGTCTTATTTTTGCGCCAATATTTATGTCAGTTGGTAGAGTGGCCGTGCCAGCAACTTGAGGGTTCCAGGTTGGATCCCCGCTTCCGCCATCCGAGTCACTGCCGTTGTGTCTTTGGGCAAGACACTTTACCCAACTGCTCCCAGTACCACCCACACTGGTTTATATGTAACTTGTGGGTTTCACTGTGTAAAGCACTTTAAGTCACTGGAGAAAGACGCTATATAAATATAATTCAGGAAAATATGTTCTAGTTTATTTGATTTACTTCTTGTTTAAAATCAGGTAAGTATGATTTAGGTACTCCTTTGGTTTTAGTTTTTGAGTGTGTGATTTTATGATAGCGAAACATTGTTTTAGTTAATTTTCAAAACAATTACAATCATGTTATGGTGTGAGAGCCCTGTAATGAGATGATGTGTTTTCGTTATTCTTTCTGGCCTAGTTGTAAAGATCAGATCGATTAGGGTTTTAATATTCCTTCTAATTCTGGTAGATTTTTCTATTAGTTGTTTATATTTAACTTGTTCCACAATGAATTTAAATATTCTTTTTCTCTTTTTTTCTCCATCAGTTTATATAAAAGTCTCCCATAATAATACATTCAGTGCAATCATCCATATTTGAAAGAATTGTTTTTTTTTTTAATTCATCATAGAAATGTTTACTATATGAAGGTGAGTTAAAAAAAATGTTAGGAGACTTGCAGACCAAGACATTCCAAGTTCACATTAATATTAACCACTTCACATTTGAACTTGAACTTGCGTGTAAAAACTTATTGTAGTTCACTTTCAACTATTCAAGTCACAAAATGTAAATAGAGTATTGTTGGGGGTTTTTGAATGGTTATTTATCAAATTTTATGGGTGGAATTAATGGAGCTCCCATTGGCTCCGCTGTAAGCGGACATTTATTTAAGTGTATTTAATATTTACTACGCATTTAAAAAAATATGTCTGTGATCATGCCTTTTATAATGATTGTGACAGATTCCTAGAAAGGTGCAGTTACCATTTAAGGTGGTGTCCTTAAATAAGTGCTAGTATATCGTAGGACCAATAATAAACGTTTCCATTTTTAAGATGCAAAATGTTGCTGGAGATCCATTACTTGATTTAATTTAGACACACTTCCAGGTGACCACAATCTGGCATGTCAGCTATAGGGGCATGTAATGTTGATTGCTACCAGCATAACAGTAAAAGCCAACACTGTATTTGCATATGATCAATCAATCAGTAAATCAAAGTTTATTTGTATAGTCCTAAATCACAAGTGTCTCAAATGGCTGCACAAGCCACAACAACATCCTTGGCTCGGATCCCAAATCAGGGCAGGGGCGTCACTAGCTTTTAAGGACAGGGGGGGCTTAGCCCCCAGGAGATGAACAGTGTGTGAGCGAACGTAGCGCACGAGTACAAAACTTCACAAACGGCAAACAAAGACTTGCAAATTATTCTTTGTTATTATTATTATTATTTCAGTCGGTTAAGGAAGTTAAATATATATGGAAGTCTGAATAGAAGTGAGAAACGTTTATGTATACTGTAAATAAGAAAGACTTAGAGTCTGTCTGCTGATCTGAAAAAGAGCCAAAGTTGTCAAAGAGCTGAGGGACCATCTTCAAAGTGCAATGCTGAAACAAACAATGCAAACAATAAAATGTAACTTCCAGGGCTTGACATTAATGATGTCCCGTCGTCGGTAAAAAAAAAAAAATGCACGGGACGATGGCTTTTAACCATTTTTTTTATTTTGGTCTTTATGTATGTATTAATTTTACATTTTATCTATATTGCTGCTCCTCTATCTTAGCGCTGCTTTCGATATCGTCGATCATAATATTTTATTAGAGCGTATCAAAACACGAATTGGTATGTCAGACTTAGCCCTGTCTTGGTTTAACTCTTATCTTACTGACAGGATGCAGTGCGTCTCCCATAACAATGTGACCTTGGACTATGTTAAGGTAACGTGTGGAGTTCCTCAGGGTTTGGTCTTTGGCCCTGCACTCTTCAGCATTTACATGCTGCCGCTAGGTGACATCATACGCAAATACGGTGTTAGCTTTCACTGTTATGCTGACGACACCCAACTCTACATGCCCCTAAAGCTGACCAACACGCCGGATTGTAGTCAGCTGGAGGCGTGTCTTAATGAAAGTAAACAATGGATGTCCGCTAACTTTTTGCAACTCAACGCCAAAAAAACAGAAATGCTGATTATCAGTCCTGCTAGACACCGACCTCTATTTAATAATACAACTTTAACATTTGACAACCAAACAATTAAACAAGGCAACTCTGTAAAGAATCTGGGTATTATCTTCGACCCAACTCTCTCCTTTGAGTCACACATTAAAAGCGTTACTAAAACGGCCTTCTTTCATCTCCGTAATATCGCAAAAATTCGCTCCATTTTGTCCACTAACGATGCTGAGATCATTATCCATGCGTTTGTTACGTCTCGCCTCGACTACTGTAACGTATTATTTTCGGGTCTCCCCATGTCTAGCATTAAAAGATTACAGTTTGCACAAAATGCGGCTGCTAGACTTTTGACAAGAACAAGAAAGTTTGATCACATTAGGCCTGTACTGGCTCACCTGCACTGGCTTCCTGTGCACTTAAGATGTAACTTTAAGGTTTTACTACTTCCGTATAAAATACTACACGGCCTAGCTCCAGCCTATCTTGCCGATTGTATTGTACCATATGTCCCGGCAAGAAATCTGCGTTCAAAGGACTCCGGCTAATTAGTGATTCCCAGAGCCCAAAAAAAGTCTGTGGGCTATAGAGCGTTTTCCGTTCGGGCTCCAGTACTCTGGAATGCCCTCCCGGTAACAGTTTGAGATGCTACTTCAGTAGAAGCATTTAAGTCTCATCTTAAAACTCATTTGTATACTCTAGCCTTTAAATAGACTCCCTTTTTAGACCAGTTGATCTGCCATTTCTTTTCTTTTTCTCCTCTGTCCCACTGGAGGGGTCCGGTCCGGTGGCCATGGATGAGGTGCTGGCTGTCCTGAGTCGGGACCCAGGATGGACCACTCGTACAGAGCTGGGACCCAGGATGGACCGCTCGCCTATGTATCGGTTGGGGATAACCCTGCGCTGCTGATCCGCCTCTGCTTGTGGTGGTTTCCTGCTGGCTCCACTGTGGATGGGACTCTCTCTGCTGTGTTGGATCCACTTTGGACTGGACTCTCACAGTTGTGTTGGACCCACTATGGACTGAACTTTCACAGTATCATGTTAGACCCGCAACACCCGGGGGGGGGCGTTGCCCTCATATGCGGTCCTCTCCAAGGTTTCTCATAGTCATCATTGTCACCGACGTCCCACTGGGTGTAAGTTTTCCTTGCCCTTATGTGGGCTCTACCGAGGATGTCGTTGTGGTTTGTGTTATGGTTTGTACAGCCCTTTGAGACACTAGTGATTTAGGGCTATATAAATAATTATTGATTGATTGATTGATTGATTGATTGATTGATTGATTGATTGATTGATTGATTGATTGATTGATTGATTGATTGATATTAAATGTCTTGGATTTTCCTCCCTCTGAAAATCCTATGAAATGTTTAACAAGCCATCCTATAATAATACAACAGCTATTATTATAGGGCGGTATAGCTCGGTTGGTAGAGCGGCCGTGGCAGCAACTTGAGGGTTGCAGGTTCGCTTCCCGCTTCCGCCATCCTAGTTACTGCCGTTGTGTCCTTGGGCAAGACACTTTACCCACCTGCTCCCAGTGCCACCCACACTGGTTTAAATGTAACTTAGATATTGGGTTTCACTATGTAAAAGCGCTTTGAGTCACTAGAGAAAAGCGCTATATAAATATAATTCACAATTCACACTATTAATGTAGCAAATCAATGCAATAAAACAAATATATTTTCAATTATGTTTTTTTTTCATTATTTTAACAATAGGCTAATGTATACTACTTTATACAGATTCTTCAAGAAACACAAAACTTAAAAACTAAATTACTTACAATTGCAGACACAAGGTTTTGTGCAGCTTGACCACAGAGTTGAGAAGGAGCAAAGATCTTCAAAATTTGTATGTGAAAATCACAAATAAATCTTCTGGGGGAGGATGACGCCCCTACAGGTATTTGGTTTACAAACTTTCAGCCCCACCTACAACAAAATTCACCTGCCACCGCTGATTATGATGCATTCTCATTTTAGGCAAAACATAAGACAATACTCTCTTAACAATATAACTGTAACGAGGAATAAGTCTTCAGGTAACAATATTCAAATACTAACTTTGTTGGGTAAGACAGACTTTGGTTTTATTCTGAATCCAGTGAAACAGATTGGTGGTTTTAGCAGATTATAAAGACTTTCAGGTGTTTATATATGTTTAAGTATTTGTCAGACTCTTTTATCCAAAGCAACATACATGAAAAATACAAAGGTCTTAACTCATTCTCTTTCTATGCCACATCAATGTGGAATGCACTCCCAACAGGTGTAAAAGTAAGTGCATCTCTATCCTCCTTCAAAACCGCCCTAAAACAACACCTCCAGGCAACTTCAACCCTTTACTAATACCCTCCTCCATTCACAGCCCATCTCCCCGGATTGTAAATAACCTAATGTACATAATCAAATGTATTTCTAAAGTATATACTTTTTTTGTGCTATCTGAACTCACTATGTTTTCTGCTGGCTGTACATATCCTACTAAATAAGACCTACACTGTTTCAATGTCCATTTCTCTGTTGATACAATTGTTGATGACTGAAGTACTGATATCAACCAAAGCTCCTCATCCCACCCCCCGGATTGTAAATAATGTAAATAATTCAATGTATATACTATGATGACTAACTTGTATGAAGACTGTATTATGCTGATAATATATATTTGTTCCATGAATTGATTAACGTGGACCCCGACTTAAACAAGTTGAAAAACTTATTCAGGTGTTACCATTTAGTGGTCAATTGCACGGAATATGTACCTAACTGTGCAATCTACTAATAAAAGTTTCAATCAATCAATCAATCAATCAATTCTCCCACCCCATTAACGTATTTTAGTAACCTATCGTTTCAGACAGGTACATTTCCAATAGCTAAAGTTCTACCAATTTATAAGACTGGAGACAAACATCTATTTACAAATTATAGACATGTTTCTTTACTTCATCAATTTTCTGAAATCATTGAAAAACTGTTCAATAATAGATTAGAGGGCTTCACAAATAAAAATAAAATACTCGAAGAGAACCAATATGTATACAGAGCTAATGTTTCAACTTCAATGGCTTTAATTGAAATTACAGAAGAAATTACCAATGCAATAGATAATAAAAAAATGTGTGGCAGCATTGTTGGCCAGTGTTTGACACAATTAATCACGATATCTTAATCAAAAAACTAGAACGATATGGCATCATAGGGTTAGTTTTAAACTGGATAAGAAGTTATCTAACGAACAGGAAACAATACGTGAAGCCAGGCGAACACACTTCTACAATGCTAAATATATCCTGTGGTGTACCTCAGGGATCAATACTAGGACCTAAATTATTCAATCTCTATATAAATGACATTTGTAAAGTTACAAGAGATTTAAAGTTAGTATTATTTGCGGATGATACAACAGCGTTTTGTTCAGGAGAGAACACACAGAAGATAATACAAATTATAACAGAAGAAATGAACAAAGTAAAAAAAATGGTTTGACAAAAACAGACTATCCTTGAATTTCAGTAAAAACTAAAATAATTCTATGTGGTAATAGTAGAAGAGAAAGTCAAACACAAATACAAATAGACGGAATACAAATTGAAAGAGTAAATGAAACCAAATTTGTAGGTATAATAATTGAGGATAAATTGAACTGGAAATCTCATATAAAAAATATACAACATAAAGTAGCAAGAAACACGTCAATAATGAATATAGCCAAATATGTTTTACACCAAAAATCACTTCATATTCTGGAAATTGTGATGTATCATGTTGTATGCTTGCATGTTCGAAATAAAATCAAACTCAACTCAACTCAACTCAACCCCCACCAAAGACTGTTTTTACTGCTGAACTCTAGAAAGAGGTTCCGCAGCCTCCGTAACAGAACCCCCAGGTTCTGTAACAGCTTCTTCCCTCAGGCCATCAGACTCTCGAACGCATTAAAACAATCCCCTCAATTCCCCTAAAAAATAATTAACTCAGTGGAATATAAAGACAATATAACATACATTACATTGAACAAGTTGAATAACTTTTTCGGGTTTTACCATTTAGTGGTCAATTATACGGAATATGTACTGTACTGTGCAATCTACTAAAAAAAAGTCTTATTCAAAAAGAAAAAAAACACCCATAAACGTGGATGCATATGCAAAAGTGCAATATATTTATCTGTACAGTAATCTATTTATTTATATTTGCACCTTTATTGATCTTTTATCCTGCACTACCATGAGCTAATGCACGTAAATTTGTTCGTATCTGTACTGCAAAGTTTAAATTTTAATGACAAAGGTAGTCTAAGTCTAAATCTAAAAAGAGAGAGATTATTTTGGAGAGCAATATCCGTAGTAGATACATTCTTATTTGCGTTATCATTCATCTTCTTTCTAATGAGCAACATTTTTTTGCAAAGAATTGCATACAGTCATCAGTAGACTTGGTGGAAGTCCCTCGTTGGGTTAGTGATGCTACTGTATTGAAGAAATATTTAGGATAATTTTTATTAAGGCGGATGAGGTTAGAGTAATAATTACTTTTAGCTAAGGTGCTAAGGCGTGTTCATAAGTTATCAAACTATCGCTCCATGCTTGATAAAAAACCTCAAGTATAGTCGCACGCCATTTGCGCTCTAGCTTTCTATATAGATAGTTGAACAGCTATGGTTTCTTCTAAGGGACTTTTTTACCATCAATGGCATTGCACAAAGCATCATTAAAGTTGTTAGTGATCTTATCAATAGAACCCACATAATTTGGGAATCCATTGTGCTGCCCAACTAAAATAGAGTATTTTATTTTCCTATATTCAAACACAGTGTTACTGTTCAAATTGTTTGTCATGTTACAATGGCCAAAAATATTAAATATTCTTGTTAAATAAAACCTCTGTCTTGTTTTTAATGAGTATTTAGGCCTACCACACCATTATGGTGGTAGTTGGAGAGCCAAGTTTTTTCAGGTGGTGCTTTGCGTACTTGCCAACCCTCCCGATTTTCCCCGGAGACTCCTGAATTTTCAGAGCCCCTCCCGAAAATCTCCCGGGGATACTATACTCACAAATTTCCACCCGGATAACAATATTGGGTGCATGCCTTAATGGCCTACTGGAACCCACTACTACCGAACACGCAGTCTGATAGTTTATATATCAATGATGAAATATTAACATTGCAACACATGCCAATACGGCCTGTTTAGTTTACTAAATTGCAATTTTAAATTTCTTGCTGAGTTTCTTGTTGAAAACGTCGCGGAATGATGACGCGTGAGCGTGACGTCACAGACTGTCAGGACATATTAGCGCAGCACCATTTGCGGCTAAAAGCCGTCTCTTTTCATCGCGCAATTAAACAGTATTCTGGACATCTGTGTTGCTGAATCTTTTGCAATTTGTTCAATTAATAATGGAGAAGTCAAAGTAGAAAGATGGAATTGGGAATCTTTAGCCTTTAGCCACACAGACACACGGAGATTCCTTGTTTAAAATTCCCGGAGGTGAATCTTTACTATTGATCAGAGCGGTCAAGCAAACATGGATCCTGACCACTTGTCAACCGCCAGGTTTCAGTGAGAAAATTGTGGTAAAAATTTGCCTCTTACTGGAGATCAGCTGAGCTTGCGCCGTCCATGCAGCTGACGTCGACTTCCCTCAGAGACTGGCCTCAAGACACCCGTGGACACGCCCCTCCGACTATCAGGTACTATTTAATGTCACTAAAACACTAGCAACACAATAGAAAGATAAGGTATTTCCCAGAATTATCCTAGTAAATATGTCTAAAAACATCTGAATCCATCCCAATGCAACCGTTTTTTTTTTTTTACTTTGTTTATTTATTTTTTCCTAGTCCTTCGCTATCAATATCATCATCCACAAATCTTTCACCCTCGCTCAAATTAATGGGGAAATTGTCGTTTTTTCGGTCTGAATAGCTCTTGCTGCTGGAGGCTCCATTATAAACAATGTGAGGATGTGAGGAGCCCTCACCCTTGTGACGTCAAAGGCAAGGCTTTTTTATCAGCACCAAAAGTTGCAAACTTTATCGTGGATGTTCTCTACTAAATCCTTTCAGCAAAAATATGGCAATATTGCAAAATGATCAAGTATGACACATAGAATGGACCTGCTATCCCCGTTTGAATAAGAAAATCTAATTTCAGTAGGCCTTTAAAGGCAATGCCTTTAGCGTTCTCCACAATCTAACGTTACGCCTGCTTTTCCTCCACACAGACAGCGCGCCGACACAGTCATATAAGATACGCAGCTTTTACACAGACATAAATGAATGTAAAGCATACTTGATCAACAGCCATACAGGTCACACTGAGAGTGGCCGTATAAACAACTTTAACACCATTACAAATATGCGCCACACTGTGAACCCAAACCAAACAAGAGTGACAAACACATTTCAGGAAAACATCCGCATCGTAACACAACAAAAAACACAACAGAACAAATACCCAGAACCCCTTACAGCACTAACTCTTCCGGGAAGCTACAATACACACCCCCACTAACACCAAACCCCGCCCAACCATCTCCCGAATTCTGAGATTTTCTTATCTACGGGGATAGCAGGTGCACTCTATGTGTCATACTTGAGAATTTCGCAATATTGCCATATTTTGGTGAAAGGATTTAGTAGAGAACATCAACGATAAAGTTCGCAACTTTTAGTCGCTAATAAAAAAGCCTTGCCTGTACTGGAAGTAAAGCCGATGTGCGCGTGACGTCACCGGTGTGAGGGCTCCAAACATCCGCACATTGATTACAATCATGGACAACAGCAGCGCGAGCGATTCTTACCAAGAAAGCGACAATCTCCCCATTAATTTGAGCGAGGATGAAAGATTCGTGGATTTGGATAGTGAGAGTAAAGGACTAGGAAAAAAAAGACGAGGGCAGGGGGAGCGATCCAGATGTTATTAGACACATTTACTAGGATAATTCTGGAAACTCCCTTATCTGATTATTGTGTTACTAGTGTTTTAGTGAGATTATAAAGTCATACCTGAAAGTCACAGGGGTGTGGTGACCGCCAGTGTCTCTGAGTGAAGCCACGGAGGAGCCAAGAAAGTCACAGCTGCTTCTTTGACAGCTGCAGGAAGAACGACACAAGCTCCGCTCATGTTTACGGTAAGAGCCAACTTATTACCACAATTTTCTCACCGAGACCTGCCGGTTGACATGTGGTAGAGAAACATGTTCGCTTGACCGCTCTGTTCCATATTAAAGCTTCACAACAAACAAAGAAACACCGGCTGTGTTTGTGTTGCTACAGCCAGCCAAAATACACTGCTTTCCACCAAATGCATTCTTCTTTGTAGTATCCATTATTAATTGAACAAATTGCGAAATATTCAGCTACACAGATGTCCACAGTATTGTGTAATTATGCGATTAAATCGGACGACTTTTAGCCGTGAGTGGTGCTGGGATAAAATGTCCGCTACAACCAATAACGTCACAAGCACGTGTCAACATCAGCGTCATCATTCCGCGACGTTTTGAACAGGACACTTCGCGGGAGTTTCTTGTTGAAAAGGAAATATTAGCGCTGCGCACACACACAGCTAAAAGTCTTCTGCTTTAACGGCATAATTACACAGTATTTTGGACATCTGTGTTGTTGAATCTTTTGCAATTTGTTCAATTAATAATGGAGAAGTCAAAGTAGAAAGATGGAGTTGGGAAGCTTTAGCCTTTAGGCACACAAACACACGGGGATTCCTTGTTTAAAATTCCCGGAGGTGAAGCTTTCCTATGGATCAGAGCGGTCAAGCGAACATGGATCCCGACCAAATGTCAACCAGCAGTTTTCTGTGAGAAAATTGTGGTAAAAAGTCACCACTTACCGGAGATCAGCTGAGCTTGTGCCGTCCATACAGCTGCCGTCGACTTACCTCAGACACTGGCCTCAAGACACCCGTGGACACACACTTCTCCGACTATCAGGTACTATTAAACTCACTAAAACACTAGCAACACAATAGAAAGATAAGGGATTTCCCAGAATTATCCTAGTAAATGTGTCTAAAACATCTGAATCTGATGACGTCACCCGTGTGAGGGCTCCTCACATCCTCACATTGTTTTTAATGGGAGCCTCCAACAAAAAGTGCTATTCGGACCGAGAAAACTACAATTTCCCCGTTAATTTGAGCGAGGATGAAAGATTTCTGTTTGAGGATATTGATAGCGACAGACTAGAAAAAAAAAAAGATTTAAAAAAAAAAGTTAAAATAAAGAAAACGCAATTGCATTGGGACGGATTCCGATGTTTTTAGAGACATATACTAGGATAATTCTGAGAAATCCCTTATCTTTCTATTATGTTGCTAGTGTTTTAGTGAGTTAAATAGTACCTGATAGTCGGAGGTGTACGTCCACGGGTGTCTTGACGCCAATGTCTCAGGTGAGTCGACGGCAGCTTTATGGACGGCACAAGCTCAGCTTTTCTCCGGTAAGAAGCAACTTTTTACCACAATTTTCTCACCGAAAACTGCTGGTTGACATTCCGTCGTGATTCATGTTTGCTTGACCGCGCTCTGATCCATAGTTAAGTTTCACCTCCAGGAATTTTAAACAAGGAATCACCATGTGTTTTTGTGGCTAAAGGCTAAAGCTTCCCAACTCCATCTTTCTACTGTGACTCATGGCCGGCTCTACGCAGGGGCAAGAGGGGGCAGAGCCCCCTTAAATAAATGTCTTGCCCCTTCAAATCAAAATTTGAGAAAGCAAATTTTAATAAACTCACAAAATTACTACATTACAAGTTGACAAAATTATCTGCACTAGCGTAAAAATCCGCTGAAAAAGGGACACACACGATATAGTAGTGTCGGCTTCCCTCCCATCCCTCCCTCCGCTGTGCGTGTATTCAACATTCCACAGGCTGTGCAGCAGACACACACCCACACACACCCCTCAGCCCTCAGTAAACATCCAATCACTGTTGCAGTATGAAAGTAAAAGAAAAGGAAAAGTTGTCCACATTTATCATATACTTGTTAGGATGGGTGTATTTGTGTAGTCTTATCTGTCATAAACACGTTTATCGGTGCTACGGAGTTCCTTTTTTTCTTTTTTTTTTTTTTTTTTTACAACTTGACGAGAGCAGTGACAGCGGGGTCTGTCACTGAGCCAGAGGCGTCACTAGACCTAATACTGTACTGGGGCACACCTAGGGCACACCTGGGGCACAAATAATTCATGTAAGTGTGCAAAGCGCGCAAGCAAAAACATTTTTAGCTCTTATTTATCACAAAAAATACATAAATAGTGCTTTAAACTATGAAATCATATCAGATGATGTTGTATGGATCTTTGATTAACCACCTGAAATAAACTAATGCCTTTGACCTACTTGTGCACTTTTTTACTCCAGACTTCTAAACTGCTACTGGTAAAAGCAAAAAGGAAGAGCAATGAATCTTTTTGAAATATATATTGCAGTAATCATCTGCAAATTTAACATCTACAAAAGTAAAACAAAAAATAAAGCACCCCTACATCTCTGGGTTCTTTTATATTATTTAATTTCCATTCATGGCAACGTGGCTAATCCTATTTTAGATAAACAAAACTATAAAATATACACAAAACAATGAAGCCACAGTAGTAGAATAAATGAACAACTGTTGTGTGTCTGTTCAGGGAATCATTTTCTGAGAAGTAAACTGTAACGGTTCGTTTTCATTTTTGCAAAGTAGTCAATCACTCTGGACGGACATGGAAATATTACAGTAACTGTTATACAGTTGACCAGTGGTTCCCAACTGCTAGGTCGTGACATAAAAGTGGGGTGTGTGTCATTTTCAGTGAGTCGCAGTCAGATGTGTGCATGAAAAAAAAAAGTTTAGGGAGAAAAAAATCAAATTGTGGCAACAAAACCAGATATTTTTAGCTATTTTTCTAGTGACTATTAGTGAGTATTTTAACAAAAGGCAAACCGACTAACAAGTTGGAGGAGGACTCAGGACAGACATGGAAATATTTTTTTTTTAAATCTTAAACGGGGCAACAAAACCCGATATTTTCACCCATCTTTCTGAAAACAAATACAGAAATTTTACAATTTTTTCTGGAAACAAAACCAGATGCTTTAGCTGTAGCCATTTTTCTGGTGACAAAACAAGATTATTTTAGTCAAAGTCACACCGATTAACAAGACAAGTCTACTGTGCTGTTTTTCTGTGAAATAAACTTGAATGATTTAAAAATTTGGCTCACGACTTGATGATATGGAAAAAAATAATTCTTCCTGAAGATAAACCATTTGAGAAAACCTCAACTCACACATGCTTACTCCAAATCATCATTGATGCAGAACCAGCAGACAATAACCAACATTATGTTTCATGTTCATTGGAAATTCCCCCGACAGCTCATACAGCAAATGAATATGTTTGTCTTGATACAAGGAATAACGTTAGCTAACTTAGCATCAACTTAAGACAATGATGTTGCCTAGCTAGCTAGGACTTCACTTACATCTCTCATTCCTGCTGCTTCTTCCCTGATGCGGGCGAATAACTTTGTGATATCCATCTAGGAGTTACAGTTTGAGTCAAATCAAAATCAAAATAAGGTAATTAACAAATTGTTGTTGGCTAACGTTCTCTCTCTCTCTCTCTCTCTCTCTCTCAACCGAAGTCTCAATC